>NC_048426.1:1910361-1916687 GCF_013103735.1 Etheostoma cragini | reverse complement strand
AGATTTCTAAATTATTCCATTCCTTTTTTACTCACAATTTGTACAGTGTCCCAACTTTTTTGGAATCGGGTTTGTATTCTTTTCTCCTGCAGGCCACACTTTAAAGGAAGAAGAAGAAGAAGAAGATTTCAAGCAGGTATAGTGTCCGTCTCCAGGAAGATGTTTGAAAAACTAAAAGTCCGTTATTCCAGGATGACTTGGCTCGTTGTACCATGACGCTCAGTGTCTTTCTTAAAAAAAAATTGGTTTGGGAAATGTTGGAGGAAAAATATTTGAGTTTTTGAGTGTCTATGAAAAAATGGAGTGTAACTTTATGGCTGTAAAATCAAAAATAAGAATAACCGAGAGGGGGAATTCAGGACAGCGGTAAGTTTAGACAAATAGGGAAAGCAAAAATAATAAAAGGTATAGGCTATATAAACTAAAATAAGAATAGAAGTAAAAGCAATATAAACTACACAAGAGCAATTAAAGCCTATGTAGACAGCGTAAACCAGACTAATGATGTGATGGTATGATATGATTAAGTCATTTATGAAATCGGTTATATAATTAAAATTATAATTATAATTCATGCAATTGTAATTTTTAAGTACTCAAAAGGTTTTCTTTGAAGTTCAAAGATCAAAATAACGACAACTGTGAAGGATTTGACGTTTTATTGATGTGAACTGGTGACTTCACACTGTGTATGTGTGTGTATGTGCATGTGTGTGTTTGTGTGTGTGTTCTTCAGAAACATCTTAGATCAGATCAGACACATGATTGACACATTCAAGTCATATCCAGTAAGTCTCAGCGTTCATCACTCTGCCTATTACAACCCTAAAATGGAAATACTCACATATGTAGTATACATTGATAAAGAACCCTTATTATATGGGCACGTGTGTACAGGATATGTGTTTTTATTTATTTTATTTTATTTATTTTATATCCTTGGATGAGTAGGCTACATAAATCCAAGTACTGTACTTAAGTACAATTTTGAAGGTTTTTGCTGCTTTCTACTTTAACTCCCCTACATCTCAGTGGGAAATATTGTACTTTTTTACTCCACTACATGTATTTAATACCTTTAGTTACTTTACAGATTCAGATTAGTTATACAAAATGTAAATCAATTTATGCGTTGTGATGTATTATGGACGAGTCAAGCCAGTGGTTGGTAAAGTACTTTACACCAACACTATTGACACTTGCACATCCAGTTATACCTTATACATTACTCTGATACAGGCAATTCTGCAATATAGATACTATGAGCACATTTTGTGTATAGTACTTGTGTACTTTTACACAAGACTTTAAGAGTATTTTACAGTGTTGTATTGCTACTTTTAGTTAATGTGACAAAAAGGTGTATTGGATAAACACCAATTAATATACTTTATATTTCCCATGTCATGACAAGTTCACTTTATGAGTTTTTTAACATTAATATGTGTTCGCCCAGCCTGCCTCTGGCCCCCCAGTGGCTACAAATGGTGATAGGTGTAAACCGAGCCCTGGGTATCATGCTCTGTCTTTAAAAAAAATGAAAGCTCAGATGGGCAGAATTTTGGGAAAGAGACTTCAGATACAGTATTAGGGGACCACTAAGGGCTGCATAAAAGAGACTTCAGATACAGTATTAGGGGACCACTAAGGGCTGCATAAAAGAGACTTCAGATACAGTATTAGGGGACCACTAAGGGCTGCATAAAAGAGACTTCAGATTCAGTATTAGGGGACCACTAAGGCCTGCATAAAAGAGACTTCGTATACAGTATTAGGGGACCACTGTGGTCTATATTATAGTATCCAAAAAGCAACATGACATGGGACCTTTAAAGTTAAATATGTGTGTTGCAGTACCCCCACGTGGCCGCCGGGGGCAGCCGAGTTACTGTTTACAGGCAGTCAGCAGCTGGCTACACGAGCTCTTAGCTGGTAGCGTGGAGTTGAAACCAGAGACACGGCGAGGAGGTCGCTGTAGTAGTTTTTTTCTTCCTAAAGTCACAGAAAACTCGCAGGGGGACATACTCAGCGTGTTTAGTCTATATGGTGACTGCCTACAGACTCTGAGGCAACTACTTGTGGATATGAACCACTCGTTCGGGGCGGAAGACAACATCTAGCCCGCTGACTTCTGCATGGTCGCTAGCTAGCTAACTGTTAGCTTCAGGAGCTACTTGGCTAGCTGGCTATCGAGGTCCAGCCCAAAAGTTGTTTACCCCCAAGTTGTGGATGTGGTCTCCCCCAAAGCTTTTCGCGAATTTTCCCTGGGATAAGCGAGTAAGGACCAAATATTCACACTGGATTTAAAACTGTGCACTGTTAGGAAACTAGCAGGATGTCCACAGAGGTTGAGTATAGTCAGGTTGGTCCGGGTTTGACAGCGGCCAGCTTCGGCGGAGCGGAGGACAAGAACCAAAACAAGTCCGAGGGGGCTCGAGAACACGAAGAAAAGCCACAGAAAGGCTCGGGAAAGCAGCCAGCGGAAGACCACAGCTCCGAGGGAGCGAAGAGCCCGACGGACACGCACAAGAAATGCAAAGAAAACGATAAAGAAAATGACCAAAGCAGCAATGCTGACTCGGCTGTCGAGGCGGTGAAGAGGAAAGTTGTCGAAGCTCCTCCGCCGAAAGTCAACCCCTGGACTAAGAGGACCACGGGCAGGGTGCCAAGCAACAATATCAACTCCAGCTCCCAAGAGAAAGGTCAGTACATTCCTACTCATTAAAACACAACAGCGACTAAACTGGCAATATGGTTAACGTTACAGCTCAACACCAGCAGCAGCTGTCTGAGCACGTTGTTGCAGCATTTTGACAGCTCACTGCACGGAAATCCACTTGAATGTCTGTCCCACCTAATTTGACCTTTTTTTTAAATGGTTGAACGGAGTGTTTAAAGCTGAATGTCAAGTGGTGTTGGTAGTGGCATTTTTGCCCCATCCCCCCCTCCTGTGCTCGGGTTGCTCGGTTGCTCCGGAGCACCACGTGTTGACTGCTGACAACTGCTACTTCTTTTTGCCTGAAACTTAGCGAGTAGCAGCGGGGAACACCAGGGAGGAACGAGGAGGTTAATGTTGGTTAAATGCAACACATGACCAAGAACAAACGGAGCCCGAAGTCAGCCTCATGTTTGTGCTGTCTCGGGTGTATATCTGTAAAAAAAAAAAAAGAAGCTAAGAGAGCCAGGCTAACTGCTGCTGCTGTAAAGACACGTTTTGCACGTCCAATGGCCTGGCTGCCTGCAGTTCCTCCCACCAGCCTCCTGCTTCCCTCTGTCACTAGTCAAAGTATGGGAACAAGGTGGCAGGACAGGTGGAGAGTTCAAGTAGGTTAGAGGTGGGAAGTACTTGAACCTTTTCTTTTTTATGCCACTTTCTACTTCTACTCCACTACATCTTTAGTTACCGTACAAATTAACCCTCATGTTGTCCTCATGTCCTACATCAATAGTCTTTTCAATTCCCCAAAATAACTTGATTGATTCCACTCAACTCTCTTTGACAACTACAAAACTATACTTTCATTAATTTTGGGGTGTCTTATTCAACTTTATAGCATTTGAAAAACACATTGAAGTGGTTCTGAAATAGTATTGAGTAAAAGATCGACATCCATTCCTTTAATTTTAGTCTGAATAATTCCTAATTTCTGTTTTTCTAACTCCAACATTAGGTATAATTTCCTGTAAATGAGATTTATTGACCATTTATTCCAAAAATAACTGTAAAACTAAAGCTAAAAAGTTGGTGTATGTAAAAATAAAAAATAAACATTGACAAAAAGCATCAAAAGTGCGAAACGTGAGGAAAAAGTTAACATTGATAAAAGCCTCAAAAGTGTTTTTTTTTTATTAATTAATTTTGACAAAAAGACAACACAAGGGTTAAGACTTTTGCACACAAAACCCACGTAATTTATAAAATACTATGTTTTGTTATAAAGTAATATACCCAACAATATACAGACCTACAAGTCCAACAGAAATGATTACACCCTGAAACACACAACTGTTTGGATCCTTGTCAGTTTCTAAAATGGGAGGAGTACTTTTAATACCTTAAGTACATTTTCCTGCTGATACTTACATACTTTTACTTAAGTAACACATTCAATGCGCTTCAATTGGTAACAGAGTCTTTTTTTTTACATTGTGGTTTTAGTACTTTTACTTCCATCACTGGTTGTATTTACTTTGGGTGAATCTAATTAGCATATTAGGAATACAGCCGTTAATCAATTAATATTGCTCTCTCTCCCTTTGATACATGAAATGCGGCTCAAAGTTAATGACAACAATTTAAGCAGTTAGTCATTCAAATAAATGTTTACACGCATAGTTGATTTCTTGTTAAAATTTAAAATGCCAATACGTTCTCGAAGCCTTTACAACGTTTTGTTTTATCTGCCTTTTTTTGCTTTATGAACCATTGATTATCATAACTGTAGTAATACTTTTGCTTTGTAATACTAACGGTTTCATACTGATATGTCTATGTGTGTCTGAAATAAAGTTGAATCGAAATGTTGCATATGGCAGCAGCTAGCGATATATAACAGTATATATAACTGTTTATTTGATAGGCATAAATATAAAATAGTGACACATTCCATCAGAATTTCCTAAAGCCCAATATAAGGCCATCAGAGTGTCTTTATGGCAATTAATTGATCATAATAGTTGCTGATTTGTTTTTTTCCCCCTCCCATTGACCAATTTAATTATTCAACTTAATCGTTTCAGCTCCAGAGAAATTGCTGGCAGAATTGTTCATAATCCCAAATCACTTGTTTTGTCCGACCGACAGTTCAGACACAAATATATTAACTTTACAGTTATATGAAACAGACGTATAAACAGAATAAGGCACCAATAAGATGACTTAAACAATAATGAATCATCAAAACTGTTGCTAATAAATGTTTAATATGAAGAACAAACCATTGTTAGGATATGTAAAGCTTTAACTAGAATGGGATTAGTATTTTTACGTGATGACTGACATAATTTAAAGGGATACTTGGCTGATTTTACGCGTGAAATTCCTTTGTCATACAGAGTACTACTGCATTATGTCACAGTGACGTCATCGGGGTTATCCAAGCTACTTCTACCTTACCAACTTGGGGAATGTGGAGTTTGAAAGATGTGTATGTTTGTCAGGCAGGGAGGGTGTAATCGAAGACACTGTTGCATTATGGGGAATGTAGGATTCAGTGCTTTTTAGGCTGTCTTGGCCTGCTTCAATTTGAACTAATCCTTATTTATGTTTTTATGAATCCCTCTTTTATAAGCCCCTTGGTCTTTATTGGAAGTTTCAGACTAAAGTGGTGGAGTATCCCTTTAAAAGTTGACTTACAGCTACCAGAATTTGATTGCTTACATCCTCTCTATTTGATCAGCTACCTGATTAATCAACTAATCACTTCAGTGCCTGTTTAGATATTGAAAGGATAAAGACGGCTCACTTCACATGTAAGAATGCACTGATAAGATTACTCATTCATTCCCGTGGTGACATTTGCATATATATATATATATATATACTGTGTATATGAGAGAAATAAAGCAGCAGCTTTGTTGAAGTCAGACAGTCAGACTGAGTTTGAGCTGTGAGTGTGTGTCAGAGCAGAGAGCGTTCACGGCGAGCTATATTTTGACTCTGACGGGAGCACAGGCATCGTTTTACAAGTGTTACTGTACAACCAGCTCTGAGGGGGGAAGCCTGCAGGCTCGGTAAGGATACACCCATTCATGTCGAAGCCTCGGCCCCGTGGCTCTTATCAACCCGACCATCCTCCGCTGAGCGATAGGCACTGTCAGGCTGCAGAAGGCCACTCCCGGCAGGCAACTGCCTGGGGAGACTTAGCCACATATTGGCGCTGGCCGTAAACAAACACTCTCAACTAGTTTGGTTGCTCGGTCCCCGGTGGTAAAGGAGGGTACATATGCATTCTGGACTGACAGAAATCCACCCAATGCTGCACAGCTGGACAGACTCGATTTAACTCTGGTGTTAAGAGAGCACTCTCCAGGCGGACAGCCTGTTCTCTGGAGTTGTTAAAAAGGGATTAAAACACTTTGTCTTGTCAAGTATGATGATGTCCCTTTCACTTTTTCATTCTGTATCTGCAGATCAACAAAACGCTCTGAAGGTCGTGCGTGCCAGCAAGCCCAGAACGAGAAAATCCAGCAAGGTAAATTATCTTGACAGATATTATTATTATAAGCTTTCAAAGTTTCTTCATCAGTACTACTATATATGTTGATAATGAATCCAAAATCAACACAGATTACTCAGCCACTTTGTTCTGTTGTTTAATGTGTAT
>NC_048426.1:1872473-1910261 GCF_013103735.1 Etheostoma cragini | reverse complement strand
AACAGGACAATGACCCCAAACACACCTCCAGGCTGTGTAAGGGCTATTTGACCAAGAAGGAGAGTGATGGAGTGCTGCCCCTCACACTTATTTCACACTTTTTTGTTGAGTACATAATCACATATGTGTTCATTCATAGTTTTGATGCCTTCAGTGATAATCTACAATGTAATTAGTCATGGACACACATTGAATGAGGGGTGTCCAAATTTTTGACCTCTACTGTGTATGTTTGTGTATATATGTATAAACATATGTGTGTGTGTGTGTGTGTGTGTGTGTATATATATATATATAAAAAATACAGTAAATCCGCCAGAATCTTAAAAAATACGGTGACACATTGTGGTCGTACCGCCTAGCAGTATTTTTTACGTTTGCTTTTCCAACCAGTTTTCCCACTGCAGTTGTTTTAAAATGAAATTGAACGAACGCAGCGTATTCACTTCAAACCAGTAATGATGATTTTGAAACAAGAAGTGATTCAGCTTTGTGCCTCTCTGCTACAGTTTATGTACTGACTGCCAGTCCCTCCAGGATAGCGCTGCCTTTTTTTGATATTGTTGTGGCCCAAAATGCCTGCTTTTGTAAAACAATGCGATAAAAGTTGAGCTGTTTTTTTTGGACTTCTGTTGCAGCAGTGACAGCTGCAACAAAAGTTGTGATTTTTTTTTTGTGTGTGTAGTTCTTTAAAAATAAAAAGGTTTGCGTTCACAGAAGGCTTGTATCATGTGGATGCGCCGTTTTGTTGTCATTACTTAGAATTCCTCATGGGGGTGACTAGAAACTACACAGTAAAGCTTTAAAGGGTAACTTAAGTATTTTTCATCCTGTTTTTTTGTGTGTGTTGTGATTGATGGGAGCAAAAAACTTTGAAATTAGTCCAGTATTAAGCAAGACCAGCGGCAAAACAAGTTGCAATGTAAGTTAATAGGGCAATTGTGCACCTTCAATTTCCATCCACTAAAAGGGCTGCGTTTGCCACTAACATGCTCAGATTAATATCGGGCAACATTATGGAAAGGATCCCGTTGTTGACTTTCATTTTAAAAACAACAATCTTTTGTTTTAACGAGAAACGGCTCCAATATTGCTATCGCCATACCCACCAGACACTATGTAAATAAATTTAATTTTTCTCATTGTAAAATGACAATCACCACTCAGGTTTGGTTGAAATAAACTCTTAATTCACCCATTTACATGTAGAATTATGCTGTCTCTATAGAGGCTAAAAGTGGTATTATTTAAATGGAGTTTGGTGATAGCGATTTGGGGGCTGTTTAATGTTAACCTTAAAGGATCTTACTCTTCTAAAAAAATGTCAATCTCTGTAGGGAGCCTTTAGGGAGTGTGGTCAGACACTTAGGATACCAACCTGATCTTGTCAGTGGCAAAAAATCGCACATTTTAATGCTCAAATGCATAAATGCCCCGAATGGTTACACCACAGCTTGTATTGTGGCTGCTGCAGTCTTAGTCAATACTGGACTAATTGAAGGTTGCAAAATACTGCCACCTGTTACTGTTTAAATCCAGCTTGTTATCAACATTGACACGTGCTAAAAAAAATGACAAACATTACAATGGATAAATAAAAGCTGTTTCTGTGTGTAGTCCTAACCCTTGTCTGTCTAACCTTGATCTCACATCAGGCTGTCCTTTTTTACAACATTCGCTGGGGTGGAAACTGCGCCTCTTTTATCGTAGTTGGCTCCCAGACGGACAGCCGACCTCCTTTACCTCCCGACTCCACCTGACCCACGCTGTTAAAATCAACAAAGAGTCCCAGTGACAAGGTTTAACTTGGGAATGTTGAAGTGATGATTTGCTGTTCATGTTTGTTTGTTTTTCTCAATTTTTTGCAGTCGAGTGACTTCAGCGATATCACCAACTGGCCCACACCTGGTGAACTGGCCAAAGAGGTATGACAAATGTGTTGGCTAAATCATATTAGTCATATTAGAGGCAACAGCTTGCGCGTATATTCTGCTGGTTGCATTACTGGTTAAAGAGCTTTTCTTAGTTTTTCTTACTACATGTAGCACTAAAAATATGTTTTTTTGGGATTATTTTTTAGGGATTTTCCCTTTTAATTTGATGGGGACAGTGGATAGACAGGAAAGGTGGGTGAAAAATGGGGGGGATGACACGCAGGAAAGGGCCGCAGGTCTGATTCAAGCCCGGGTCTCTGCAAAGGACACGAGATAGAGGTCGCCCCGAGATTTGGTACAGCATTAAAAAAAAATTTTGGGTTGAATTGTCAAAACAGTTTGAGTCCAAATTTGAGTTGCTCAGCGCCCAATCAATTAACTTCACGTTCAGTAAATCCAGGGAACTTTCAGGTATTACCGAAGTTGTGAAAACCTCATCACAGAAAAGAATATGTGCTTCCAGCTTCAAGCAAATGGGATAAGTTATGTTAAAATCCTTTTAATCTAGTTAAGTTTTATTGTGAAATTGAAAGTCTCCTGTGCATCAAGAGCCTGAACAACGGCTGCTTGTTTATGGGACAGAAATTCCTAATTACGATTTATTAGCACGATTGTCACTGACTTTTGGAAAGATTTTGCAATTCACAAACTTAAAAAACAACAACAGCGGAACAGTTAATCAACAGTAAAAACACCTTGAGTTTTGAATTTCCCTTCATAATTCATTTTTTTCTCATTCAGAACACAATTAAACAATTATAAATTAGTCTGTTTTTGTGATCATTAGGAGCCAAAATTGTAATTATTTCAATTTCAATTCATTGCAACTTGGACCCAAAATGTGATTAGACACTGAACAAGCAGATGCAAACCAAATTTAAGAAAGGAAAAAAAAAGCGTGTAAAGATAAAAAGGCTACACGACGTTTCACCGGTGTAATTAAAAGGAGCCTCTCTATCTTCCAGCAGCAACAAAATGTCCTCAACAACAACGGGAAGAAGCCTCCCGCCTCACGCAGAGAGAAGGAGAAGAAGAGGGATGGCATGGAGAGAGAGTCTGAGAGCAGCCATGACGGCGGGGAGAGCAAAGAGAACCAGGAGGCTCAGCTGGACCTGCTTAGAGAGCCGCCCAAAGACGCAGAGTCCAAGGCGGGACCGGACACCAAGAGCGCCTGCCTGAAGAAGAGGGGAGGTGAGGGTGAGGATCTCTTTTCTCTCCCAAGTTAAGCATGTTAAACAGCACCGTGTGAAGGAATAAGGCTGATCATAGTAGCATCGAATCAAAATTTGATAAATTCACATCTCTTCTCTGACCAGTGAAAGGCTTCATCTCCAGAATGTCCCCTTTTATAAACAATTTTCAAATACTCGTATACGTTGGTACGCAGAGACACGACTCGCATCCCGGTTCTCCTTCTCCATAAACGACATGAAATCGAGGCGAGGGTTAACTTCTCCTGCCGCGGATTTCCCACCGTGGTCAGAAAACACCGGGGAGACACTTTCACTGTGACTCTAGCGCCACTACTCACTCTGACGCTAATCACCATCACTCTCTCACTCGCTCTACCTCACAATCACCTACTGTTCACCTACTTTTCCCTTAAAGAGATACACACCAATGTACAAGTACAAACTTTAGGCCACTTACGTGGGCCCTGGTGAAAGCGTTGTGTGCAGCCTCCGCAGAAGCATATATCCCCCTTAAGAATCTACTTATTTGGAGATGAATGTTTTCACTGGACAGCGAGGACTTGCATCCTTGATTGCTGCGCAGAAGGAGCATGTCAGTAACCATGTTGATCACGGTTGCTAAATGCTGGTTGGTGCATGTTCTGCTCTGATAATCTCATGGGTTGCACTTCAGCTGATTCGTTCCCACTTTTCTATTTAGACATTTTAAGGAAGAAATAACGGGTCCAAATCTTTATTGATGCAAATAAGAGACACACCACTTCTTCAGCTCCTGAGTGTCTAAACCAGAAAGGAAGTGATGAGATTGATTTCAAGATTAGATGAAATCCTCCCAGCTAGATTTCCACAGAGTCAATTAATTTAACTAAAATAGTTTAAAATTGTTTTTTTTTTTTTTTTGTGAACGAACTGCAAAAAACTGCAAAACTCTGCCAGGACTTGTTTTAATATTGCTATACAAATACACACATTGATAGACAGTAATGGTATCTCTGTTTCAGATATTACATTAGGGAAGTGGTAGTGTAGTAGAACTAGTAAAATAAAATAATGGTTAAAAACTGGCGTACCTCACACTCCTTCCTGAAACCATCAAAAGGATTTGACAGATTATTTGCTTTCCTGCTGAGAGTTTGTGAGAAGATTGATACCACTCTGATGGCTGTTGGTTAATTATGAAGCTCCAGCCAGCTGCTGGTTATCTTAGCTTAGCTTAGCATAAAGAGTGGAAACAGGTGGAAACCGCTAACCTAGCTTTGTCATAAAGTGAGAATAACTTCCTACCAGCACTTGTAAAGCTTATTGATTAACATGTCATGTCTTCTTTGTTGAATCGGGTTGCCTTTATATAACTCTAAGCAAGAAAAGCTCAACTTTTAAACTTAAGAAAACCGACAAATGGGATTGAAAACCCAACTTTTACATTACCTTTAGTAATATTTTCAAATCTAAATAAGGCATCTGTAATGTTTATTCTGACGTACAGTATGTTGCAGCAATTTCTTGTGATGCCAAGTTGCAATTTTTATTAAGTTGGAAACACGGTCACTCACTATCACTCATTCTTTATACCTCCAAAGCAACATAGATTGACTGCTAATACATTGGGCTGTCGGGCTACAACTTGACTCAGTCTTTTGAATATTGAATATGGAAGTTGAATATTTGGAAGTTGAATATTTCATAACAATTGAGAAGGTTTTAAATGACCTGTCTTTCAATATTTCATTATGTGTCGTTACATTACAACTCAGGGTTGTCTTGACTTGTGCTTTTTGAAGGAAACAAGTCCTTTTTAAAGTCTTTAAAATGTTTGAGTCTTTTGTCCACGGCAGTGTTTGGAAGCTGCTCCGTGAGCTGATTACACCTACTAACCAGTGGTTCTTTATTTTAGAGGCCCCACACTGTTGATTTAATTGCTTCCAGCATTTTTTGGAACAAAACTCGTCACGCTCTGTTTTCGGTGTGCAATCATCGCCAGGTAACAAGCGTAAGTGGGTATCCCTGCCGCTGGAGGAAGGGTCCCGGGACGACGGCGACAAGACGCCCGGCGGGGGTCCGGCACGCGCGGACACAGAGCCCACCAGCAACACAGCCGACCCTACGTCGCCCAATCACACACTCCATAATAACAGGGCGCATGATAGCAGCAGGAGTAAGTGGCCACGCAGCTCACTGTTTTCTGTTGATGGCTTCCTTCCGTGTCGTGCTTCTTCTTCTTCACTCGCTGCTTTGGCGTTGCTGTTTGCTCTCCACTTCATGTTTGCTTTCCCCCGCTGCCGTCTGTGTTCTCACTATCTGCAAGCTTCATTTCCATACTAATGCATAGCCGCGTGAGCGCATGGCATGCATGTCAAGCTGTGATGAAATTTATCTTTTAACCAAATTAAAATCTTTATAGTTTTGTTGCAGGAATGTGATTCAAAGCCTGTTTGATATAAGTTTGCTACAATTAAGCCAGCAAAAGAGAAGTTAAACAGGCCCCATTATGGTAACGCCATATAGTTTCTGTCGGCACACTAACTTTACTTCTGAGATCTGGGAACTTGGCTCAAATCAAGTGTTTTGTTATATTTATCTTAATTTTATGTTTCATATCTTAAACTCAAAGTTACACTTTTATAGTGTTATATTCAAAGTTTTTATCCTTAATCAGGCATCTCCAGGCTTGCTCTAAACAACATTTCACTGTGCTAGTACAGTACCCTGTATGGAGTCCCAGCAGTGTTCCAGATGGTCCCAAAAGTTGGAAATAAACCCCAGTTTCTCCACGTCTTCGGGAGGTCATCTCAAATACACACAAAAAATACCTATATTTAAAATGATGATAATGGTAATACTCAATGTCCTGAGGGAAAAGTCAATATCTGATATTCTGGCAGTCTACTTTTTGATCATTTCACCTTTGATCCACAGTACTCTGCAATTTATTTGGAAAACCAGTTTTGTCAATTAGTGATTTAATTTTTTCAATTTGAAATGTAGTTATTGATTAATCAGTCAACCAACAGAAAAATAAGTATTTTTCTATTTTTGTATGGTTACAGCTTTTCTAGTGTGTGAATTTGTTGCTTTTTATTTCCCCAAATTAGAAAAAATAAAAATAAAATTATTTTTTAGGTTTTGCAACCCTGGTTAGACAGAACAAGATAGATAAAGACTTGTATTCTAGGAATTTGTGATGGATGTTTTTCACCATTTTCTGACTTATTATTGCCCAAACAATTGATTTTATAATAAAACGTTATCATCGGCAGATTATTTGATGCTGCCTCCTATTACCTCCTTGGATAATCTGACTAAACTGAGGGTTTTCCCAGATCTAGGCAACTTTATTGAATATCATGTTTATAACCTATAGAAATAACGGTCAAACCTATAAAAAAAATAAGCTCAAGATTGTGAAAAAAAATAATAATTAGGCAATGCTTCCTGTAATGCAACTCACTCAAATTAATTTACTCGACTTAACTTCTAAAAGCAGTTTGCTTGTTACGCTGCTCTTTTATCCCAAGTTCTTGGTAGGTTTTAATAGAATTAGAATTAACCCGGTTTAACTTGTTGGGAACCACTGCATGAAGGATCTGGAAGATCCGACGCTAAGTGTTGATGCTTTCTTGTGGTCAGGTTGGAGAAGAGAGCCGCGGGACTTCGGGGACGATGCCGCCAGCGTCCGAAGTGACAACGGGACCGTTCACGGAGGAATCCGAGGCCGAGGGAAAGGTCGAGGGCGCGGGAGAGGCCGCGGACGAGGTACGCTATTTACTTTTGCCAATTATTTACTCCCCGGCTTAACACCCCCGAATTTAAACTTGCATCTCGTTGGTAATGGGCTCTTTGTCTACTGTTTCAAGTTGGTGTGTCTGTTTTTAATTCCTTGCAGCAATTGTTTTTGGCAGACCTAAAGCTTATGTAACAACATGAGAGAAGTTTTTTAAGAGGAATTCACCTTTTACAACATGACAGGGCTTAGGCTTATTCAGTAATAGGCTCTGATATTTCTTTCCTTCTGGGCTGCTCCTTCAGGCCGCTATGAATACTCTCAGAGCTTCCGGGACTCTCAGTCGTCGGACGGCTCGGTTCAGGCGCCCTCCGAGTTTGGCAGCAACATGGTTTACTACTACGACGACGGCAGCAAGGTCCAGATGTACACGGTGGATGAGAAGCTTCTTAAAGAATACATCAAACGCCAAATGTGAGTGTTTGGCATCTACTCTGATTGGCAACACAGGGACTTTCAGAAGCACGTGTCTGACCGGAAGGTGTGGTGCAGATTCCTTTACCACCAGAGGAAAGAAATCACATGTCCTGTGTTCACCACCTGCTACCAGAATGATTTTACAACTGTAACTGGAGGAAAATGAAGAATCAGTGACAGTTTGTTGTCATTTCCATCATTCATTGCGTTTAATTGCAGAGCAATATGTTGGCAAAACCCATATAAGTTCTTTTTTAAAAGGTCATATTTGATTTATTTAAATCTCAGCATCTTTTACATTCAATGCAAAACATTTTTCCAATACAACGTGTCAAGTCTTATCCAGTTCCCAGCAGCCTTGATATAAATGACAATAGGTGTGCGTAGGTATTTTGTCACACTGTACGGGTCTGTGGACTCGTCCACCTCTCCTACACATTTAGTTTTTTGGGAGATCGGTTCCGTCTTTAATGCTATTTATACTTTTTTAAGTGTGGCTTCAACTATAGTTGTATTATGTTTAACAGTATTAGAGTTGGTTTATTAAATTAAGGCCATTACTCACAACCATCGGGTATTACTTATAGAAGAAAAAAGTATTTTTAGACCTTTGAAATGATGTCATAGAAAGCTTCTTGGATCAAACGCGTCCTTCCAACAGTGCCAGAAACTGTAACTTATGGGGCTCGGTAGGTCTGCAGTGTAGGTCCAAGGTAATCCCAAGTGTTTATCAGGGAACGGAAAAACATGGCAGGGAAGGTCAGCGTGCAAAGTGGTCAAAGTTATGTTTTAACCACCCGCTACCACACAGTGAGCAGGTGAAGGTGACCGTGCGGAGCAGGTGTGAGTACAGCTGTAACAAATGTTGCTGCACAATTGCCTCCGAAATAATTGAGATTACTTTTTTTTTTTTTTTTACAAATCAAAGTTTTGACTGTTATGTGACCCAGAATGTAAAAACCTTTAAAGTAAACCACGCCTATTTATTCTCATAAAACACTTTTTCTAACCGGATCTCCAGATAAGGTGTGAGGGACTGAACAGCTGATACGTGTGCGTGTGTGCTCGGTGAAGCTCCGGTGGCTCAGTCCTGCAGGGGGCAGTGTGCACTCTGTGTCTGACTGACAGCTCTGGCCTCATTGCAGCAGCACACTCAGGCTATATTTAGTCCACCTCACCCTCCCGCTATTCTGAGTGCTTCAGAGGGGATGGGGGGTGAACTACTGTAGATGCAGGGCTGAGCGTGGAAATGTAAAAGAAAAATGGAGGTGGGGGGACATTCTTGTCGTCTCCTCTCTCGTCTTCCTCAGCGTTATACAGGCTGCTCACTCAGCCGTGTGTGCGTGCGTGTGTGTGTGTGTGTGTTTGCTTGCTGATACAGAGGGCTTTTTTCCCCCCCAACTACAGACTTGGTTTTGCAGTCACAAGATTGGACATTCATTGTGGCCCGCAACAACATTTCGAAGGATTATAAAGTGACAGTTTCACAGAAATAGATTTCTTCTTTCTGTTGTTATACAATCAGACGGTACCAAAATAGGCCTGTTAACATCCAATCCCTCGTCCCACTGTCTGTTAACCCTTTCTATTTTATTGAATTGACTATATATTATGCTATACTATATTACTACATTTGAGCTATACTATACCTTTTTCCCCACACCTCCTATGTAAATCTCTTACACTTTTTCCTTACATTATATTCCATACTGTATGTATATTCAAGTACTGAAAGCTGGCATTAGACGTTTTTTGGACATAGTTTTTTGTAGAAAAACATGTTTATACTTCTCAAAGTAAGATGGGAAAAATAGAGCATGTCATGAGACTTGAGTTTCAGTACCCAAACTATTTTTGACATTAATTTGAAAAGTGTGTTTTCGATTAAATGAACTCACAAGCTGCTTGATGAGCACTTAATGCTAACGTTGTCTTCCTTCTCCTCCAGTGAATACTACTTCAGCCTCCACAACCTGGAGCGAGACTTCTTCCTGAGGAGAAAGATGGACACGCAGGGCTTCCTCCCCATCTCCCTCATCGCCAGCTTCCACAGAGTGCAGGCCCTCACCATGGACGTCAGCCTCATCATGGAGGTAACATCATGTCATCAACGAGTCAAGTGGGACAGCTGTCAACAGAGACAGAGCGCGTGAAAACTGTCCGCTCTCTATTGACTTTTAATGCGCAAAGATTCCTCCTTCGTCAATTTTGTCTCCTGCTGAATGAGAGAAAAATGTCTTAAAGCTGCTATTTTGGATGCACTAACAACAATGTTTAACCCACGACCCGAAAAATTTAGCTTTTATGGACAGGGAGAATGGGAAGACTGTGGGGTCCTGGCACTAAGCTAACGTGTTAGGCTAACTATATCTCTGTAACTATATCGGACATATGGTTAGCTTAGTGTCAGGATCCAACAGTCTCCTGCTGATTCCTCACGTCTGGATCCACTTTGGTCCTCAGAAAAGATCAGTTTTTGGGGTCGGCAGCTTATAACAACTTAAGTAACGGGTTCTTTACATTGTTGGCAGTAAACATCACCACACAGCAGCCTTTGGGCATGTTTCTGATGTTTGCTTGCAGACAAAATGATGTGCTCTGTCTCTATGCAACACATGAGCCTCCTATTCTCTAATCCTATGTTGCAGCGTTGTCACTGATTGGCTCCAGGTAATGTGTCTTTCTAAGTGTCTTTACCACACAGAGATCTCAGAATAACTGGCTCCTTCAGTTATGCATTTGCTTTAAAATGAACCTTTAATCCCATAATTAATAAACGATGGGAGTATGTGGGAAGAATAATATTCACGGTACTACTCGATAAAAAAACAGCCATGAGAAATTGTGGAATGTTGCTTTTAATGACCCATGTATTTGTCCTTGTTTTAATAACTTTAATAAATAAATCCATCTCAAGGCCCTAAAGAGCAGCAAAGAGGTGGAGCTGGTGGACGACAAGGTTCGCTGTAAAATCGAGCCGGAGCGCTGGCCCATCCCCGCCCCCACCGTCGTGGGTTCCCCTCGGACCGACTTCTCCCAGCTCATCAACTGTCCCGAGTTCGTTCCTCGACAGACCCTGAACTCCACAAACTCCGGTCAGTGTTCAGCTCCTCTGCTACTTCTCTTGTTAGACACCAAAGGGATTCAGTCATTCATTTGTACCACTGAGCAAAACACATCAGTGAGTCTCACCGTTGCACTGGGTGACATGTTACTTTATCAACATGAAACACGCGCACACACACACACACACACACACACACACACACACACACACACACACACACACACACACACATTCCCACATATTGTAAATCGTCCTGCTACAACAAATACCCACTAGAGCCCTTAATGTGGATCTACCTGTCGCTAACAATAGGCTCCAAAAATCCACTATTTCCTCCTGTTTGAATAAGAAGAAAACTATATATAGTTAGTAGAGTTTTCCTAATTCTTTAAGTAATGCAAGGCTGCTAGGTATTAATTACTAATTAGAATGCACATAGTTATTAATTCTGTAGTATTTATAACTTTAAAAAAAAGTGCCTGTCTCTATGGGAATTTAACACAGGGGTGTGTATACTTATGCCCCCTGTATTATAAGTAAGAATATTTATTTATACTGAATTAATACATTATTCTTTCAGAAAGAATATTGGTGTCCTGTGTATATACACAACACACACATACATAAATATAAGCAAGTACAGCTGCTGTTAGTAACTAATTAAACATTTTCTCATAAACGCTCCCTGTCTCTATAATCACGTTTTGTTGAGTTCGGTTTGAAGACACAGGATCTTCCTCCTGTAGCTAAATGTGAGCCGACGGTGTGATGTGGGATTTTTAACACTGGGCCTGAAGGCTGTCTGAGTGTGTGATGTGTCGGGGCCTTTCAGCTTCATCGCCTGTGAAGAAGACTCCTGAGTCCGCGGAGCCTCGGGACTCCAGCGAGGGGGCCCTCCCGGCCGAAGACGCCCCCAAGCCTGACCCCGAGGCCTGGATCCAGGTGGAGAAACGCCACCGACAGCCCTCCGGAAAGGTACCAAACAAACCAAAGCCTTTGCTTTTTCAAGCACCACATTTCCATTTTCCTCCTTTTTTCTGTTTCCCATTACATCACCTCCATCCGCTGTGTCTCCTCCTGTCCGTCTCTCCACTTGTGTCCTTTACCTCTCGGTCGGCAGCATGTCAGTGATGATGTGTGTGTTGTCGGCTCTACTCCTCTCTCAGCGCTCCAACCCGGCCTCCTCCCCTCTGCAGTTGAGTACTTCCTGATCCCACTTTTTTATCCTCACTTCTCTTTTTCCTGTCCTTCTCTGTGCTTCTCATTCATTTTACATGTCATACTCACTGTTAGAAAAACGTACTGTTTTTACATATGCTTAGCCTCATTTTATTTGTTTTTCACCCTTAATCCCCACCGTAGTTGAGATGACAACTTTATTTACTTTTATCTATTAACCTAGTGATTCTTTATGGAGCTTCCTGCATTCTACACAGGGCAGGTATTTCCTAATAGTTTGATTGCAAAGATTTGAAGTGATTTGATTTGATTTATTTATTGGCTTGTTTGATAGACATTATTAAACCCTGCTGTAAATGTGTCAATCAGTTAACCAATAGTCCATCAGTGGTCCATGGACGGATGTAACATAGACAACAAAGAAATGAATGTTAAAATAAGATGGCCCTTGAAAGTGATGAAAAACAACATGAGAAGGTAATATTATTACGTCAATATGATACTGTTCTATACACAGAGAAAGCAACACATACAGGTAAAAAGACAAATCATACTGGCACAATAAAAGCCCATAGAGGATAACAAATATTAATTTTAAATGAACATATTCACCTATGAGACTACTTAAAAAGACAGAGCAGCTAAAGCATATTTCACAAAAAGAAACATTTCCTTTTTACGTTCTCCATTTCACCTCGCCATCCTGTAGCTTCATTCTTTGCTCGCCTGTTCCTTGGTTAAATTTCCGTGTCTGTGTCGCCCAGGAGCGCGGCGAGGCTCCGCCATGCAGCCACCCGGCCCGTCCGCACGCCCCGCCAGACCAGGAGGAGCTGGACTTCCTGTTCGACGAGGAGATGGAGCAGATGGCGCCCAGGAAGAACCGCTTCACCGACTGGTCGGACGAGGACGACTCGGACGACGAGCTGGACGACCAGGACGTCAACAAGATCCTCATCGTCACCCAGACCCCCCCGTATATCCGCAAGCACCCCGGCGGTGACCGGACGGGCAACCACGAGTCCCGCGCCAAGCTCACCACCGACCTGGCCAAAGCCATCAACGACGGGCTCTTCTACTACGAACAGGACCTGTGGAAGGGAGACGAGTCCTTTGAGAGTACCAAGGTAAGGAAAAAACATGGAGGATCGTGTTTTGAGCAGGAACATTGACTAATGATTGTCATCCCTACTGGCCATTTATCTCCATTTTCCCATATTTGGCATTTTTGCTCATCTTTAAGAGGAATGACAGGCGAGAAGACGTACCTTCCCATAGAGCTGGATGATATGGAGGAAATCAGATATTGAGATATTTTTAACCAAATACATTGGTGGCGATATGTAGGGTTGACAATTGGTGCCTTCAGAGAATATTTAAAAAAATGACAGTTTATATAGCTATTGACCAATAATGGGAATATGACTAAGTGGGTAAAAGCAAATAATAAAATGTCTTTGTCTACTACCAACATTTTTTATTTTTTTTAAAGATTTTTTTTTTAGGATTTTTTCCCTTTTATTAGATAGAGACAGTGGACAGTCATGTGAAAGGGGGACCCAGCCAACATGGGGCGAGCGCACCTACTCAGCGAGCCACAGGCCGCCCCTGCTACCAACATTTAAGACGATATCTAGCCTCATATACCAAAATTTAAACTAAAACTGGTCAACACTTTTACTCACTTTCTCGACGTATTTGACACTTTTATCCAAGTTTTTATCAATTTAAAAAAAAAAGATTTGGTCACTGTTCAGATATTTTTTATTTTTTATTTTTTTTTGCACTTAAAAAAAAAAGTGTTCTTTTTCAAATCTTTTTTTATTATTATTGGTAATATTTTGTAAAGTTTTTTTTTTATGTTCATTTATATTCTCCTCCCCCCAAAAATAAATAAATTAAAAAAAAGCTATTAAATTGAATAAAACACCCAAATTCAATGAAAGTAGTGAACTGATCATTTATTTTATGGAACCATCCAGTTTATTTATATTTTTTTGACAACGTCGTTGAATCAAACCTCAATTCCCTGACATTGAACCTTTATGAACCCGAGAACAGCAGGAGGGGGTAAAAACAACTTAGCCCAGTATTTTTACTGCATGAACTGAGTGTCGACAGCTAAATCCAAGTATTTGAAGTTCAACTCTGCGTGTATATTTCTCTTTGGATTGACAGTTTGATCACCATTTTTTTCACTTTAAGAAACCCAACGTGTCTGAGCAGGTACATCACAATACTGGTTGGGCCAGTACAGAAATGTACATGCAACACATGTACCACGTTATGTCTCAACAAGCAGGTCTTTACATTATGGCACCATTCACAGAAACTGTAGCTACTAGCATGGCACAAGGTCCCTAAAAGTTTCAATTTAAAGTCTCAAACCTTGAAAAAATACTCTACTTGTTTAGGGAATTTGCATAAATAATAAACTAGGTAAGGTTTGAAAAGGGAAAGTCATCTTGCATCCAAGAGATAAAAGACTTGAACAATAGATGCCCAAAGTCATGTTGCATTCAGGTGCAATTAATACGTTTTTTAAGTAATCTAGGAAGGTTTCAACTGTAATGGTGTTATTGAGTATCAGCAGCCTACTCAGTGCGGCAAATACTCAAATGTAAGTACTTGGCCTTGACTGTTGGTGTCCAAGAGTCAGTGAACTAGCTTGCTCTGGTTCTTTAGCCTTGGCAGAGCATGAGTCACTTCCTGTTATTGAATTAGCTGCCATGTCGTTAACCACTGAACCCTCAGCGGGTCAGCGCGGTCACTCTGTCCACAGTGAAAGCCAAAACCATGAACAGCCAAATACAAGTACACACTGAGAGCCACTCTGATGCTTTAGTGACTTTGTTTTCCACACACAATGTTCTTCAATCCCATTTGACTTCCAGAAAACATGATCCTGAATTTTATGACTGTCTTGCTTCAGTGCAATCATGATACAACTTAAACTTTTTTATAAAACTGATTTTTATTTTTACTTGAAAATGATGAGAAATATCTTTCTTTGAACTTTGCGGCAGCAGGAAGAGAGCAGGGAGGATAGTTTCTGAAGATAGTCTGTGGATTAATATATGTGATGTTTAATATTGGAGACCCCACTTAGATTCCATCCTGGACTTCAGTAGATTTTTATAAAGATAGGCCTGGATATTTGCACTGATTTCACAATTCTGTTCGTTTATTGAGAAAGTCTTGATTTGATTCCTGAAGCTTGAGTGACATCAGACAGTTACCAATATTGCATGAATATCAAAACCCTTCTCAGAATTTATCGTGGAACTTAAATTTGAGTTTTTATGATTCCCAGTGACATTTTACACATCATGCAGTCCTAACTTTACCATTTTTAACAATAAGACACATGTACACACAACATTTAGCACCGATGTGCAGATGCTTTATTCACCGAGGAAAGGCTAAGATGCAAAGATGGATTTTAGAAATTGATTTTTGGTTCTTCTGCGGAAATTCCCAAGTCTCAAATGAGGCGCCAGGCTGTCCTGTAAGGGACCTGACATTCAGTCAAAAACAAGTCGGAAGGTTTGTTGACGTGGTGCCTTTTGATACAGTCGATAAAAACATTTGAAGTATTTTCCAGAAAGACACAAAGTTTTAGGTATCCGGCGCTCGGCTGGCGCTCTGAGCACTTTGACGTAAAGACTTTGACAGAGCTGTTGCATCTCACGCTTTAGAGGGGGACAAAAATACCATCTATAAAAACGACTATTTATTACCCACTCTACAAGCCTTCAGACTACAGCAGACTACCCCAGACTGACATGTGTGACACCCAGTTGCATCCAGAGCCTTGTTGAGTGGGTGCAGAAACAACCTACAGAAACACAATTAAACAGCATTACGCAATCTCATTTTATCACACAATTAAGTAGTTATTGCTATTGGTTTGATATCGGTGTTTTCCAGCAGTTACATTGTGATATAGAGTTGTTTAGTCTGGCTTAATGGATGTAGTACATTGCTGGGATATCTGACACGTGGCGTGTGAGAGGCGCTCTGCTATCGGGGCTTAGCGCCACCCACGGCGGCTGTGATTGGTTTAAAGAAATGCAAACAGAGCATGTTTTCCCCTGCACCTGAATAGATGGGCCGTGTACCTTACTCCCAACGCTGACACGGCGCTGCGAAGATAGGTCAGGGAGACCAAAGGGTTGTACAGATGTTGTTAATGATGCAAGAGCAGTGGCAGACACCTGTACTCGTTAGTTCTTCAAATATTGTACAGCATTAGTTCAGGAATTGTGAAATGACAGTTTATAAGGAATGGAAATTTCGAATTCCAAATATATTTCAAAGGGAGTCTCGTTCTGGTTGAAAATGCTTCGAACGTCAACAAGAAGTAACGTCCCCCAACATCGCTTAGAGCACCTTAACAGCTTATTGTTTGTTTTACATGTAATACCTTACTCTGAAAAGTAAATATTAACTATAGCCTAAAGATAAAAAGATTGTCCCTCTGAAACAAAATGAAGTAAATATCAAAAGTGCTTTGAAACTGCACATTTGGCAGGACTTTGTTTTTTTTCTTCCTTTTTTCCATGATTTTGAGTTTTTGGAGTTGTCAGCTCATTTGTCGGCTCAAAGGTTGTCACTGATGTCATCACATGTGGGAAATGTTCCACCTGAACACACACACACACACACACACACCCCACACACTCGAAGGTCACCTGGATTTCTTTCTGTTTTTGACGCTGACGTGTAAAGTTTAAAGTACGCTGCACATCTGCAGTGTGTCACACACGCTCGTGTGTACGTGGCTGCGGCCGCTGCCATATCACACATTTACTACCACCATGTCACAGTGTTAATGGTTGAAACAGCCTGGAACCGAAGGGTTGACTATTTATAGTCATCTCTGATATGCTCTGATTCTTCATGTTGATTAGAGTTGTTCTTTTCTTTACACGGATGTAGTACAAAGATGAAATAATGCAACAAAATAAACCTTGGAGTTTATCATCAATAACACTTTTACCTCTGTTTATTTCAAATGACATCGTGTATTTGACATTTGAGGGGTTGTGATGGATGGTTAACCAATAAGGAACCAAAAAAAGACATATTTCTGACAAAAAAATTGTAATTATCGCCCAACTTGTGAATTACAGGGTCATTTTACCTCTAAACCTCAGCCTTTAGTTTTTTAGCAATTAAAATAAAGTAAAAAAATACGTATTTTCCCCTTTTTTATGTGTTATTAAAGACTGTTATTTTGAAGTTGATCAAACTACAGTTGCATAAATAAATAAACTTGGCAACGTGAACTCAACTTTAACTCTTAAATAAAGTAGAAAATAATAGATTTGTACAAGATCAACATGTATTTTAGGCTCCACTCACTGCACGTTTAAGAAATTAAAGATGGTCTCCTTTTACAGTACTTTGCATCTTTATAGGTTCATATTCCATGTTTTTTTTGGATCTTGGGCTTTAATACATAATGCTGATTGATGCATTTAAACCTCTCAGAGTTGCATGTCTCACGATAAGTAACTCTTTAATGTTGTCTGTGTGTCCCCCAGCAGGAAGTGGAGGGCTTCAAGAAGATCACCGTCATCAGTAAAGACGAGTTTGACACTCTCACCCCCAAAGTGCCCGTTGACCCCAACCAGGAAGTCCCGCCTCCTCTCATGCCAGGTGGGTTTGTGGAGCTGCTGTGAAGTCAGGTTTCACACAAGCCGTGCTTCCTGTTCACTGCGTTCGACCACACCTTTGATACATTTCTCAAGGAGCTCCTTTTGTTGCGTCAGATTCGTCAACCCAATTCTACCACATTTTTGAAGTTTTATACATACACACACACACACCAATCAAACTAAGACAATGAAAACCTATCCGACCATTGGTAAGTAAGGGGGCAGATTTCAGTCCTCACCCAAAAGTTTAGTTTTTAAGAGAGACGTAAAACCATTTGAAACTCTGCAATTCTGCTTTCTTGGACCTCAGCATCACACGTAGGCGTGGCCTGGTTACCAGTATCACAGTATACAGCGGTTTAAAAAAAGGCCCAGTTTCAAAACCACTCCAATTTGCCGTCATACCATTCCTGCGGTATGAGCTGTGTCGTCCAAGACAGACCAGTCCAGAAAAAAATGAAATCTATTTTGTTCAATCTAAACGAATTGGATGTTTTTTACCCCGATATTTAGCAATAACACAATGTAAAGCTGTCATAAACCATATATACCCTGAAACTGTTTTAATATTTATGCTGATGGTTATCATGCCGTCAGAATGGTACCCAGCCCCATGCCGGATCTTATGCACGTTGTGTAATCCCAACCGTTTTGAAAATGATCTCATAGTGAGTAATAATGATGTAATTTGTGCGTGTGATCAAGGTGCCGCGTCCGTGGACAGCGGCGCCGAGTTGGCCCACTCTCTGCCTACATCGGTCCCAGAGTCGCCCATCGCTCACCAACCCCGGACGCCCAGGACGCCCCGCACCCCCGGGCGCCAGGACCCCAACAAGACGCCCCGCTTCTACCCCGTCATGAAGGAGAGCGGCACCATTGACGGACAGGTGAGTCCTCTTCCTCGGCGTGCTGCGGAGCAAATCAACAGACCAGCGTCGTCTTCTCTTCCAGGGTCTCCCGTGGGAAAGAGGAGGAGGAAGCTGCTGCTGCTGCTGTGTTGGGCAGCATGTGTGAAAGATTGCAACTGTAGGAATAAAAAAAGTGTGGAATAAAGGGATTAACACCAGGTTTTATATGATACTGACGTAAGTAGGATTATAGTCTCACTTTGCCAGACCATCGACACACGCTGCGAAGCAAAGGGGGGGTCTGGCTACTCCACACAGCAATCTGGGATGGGAGAAAAACCTGCTCTGGTTTATTGCATCTGGCGGAGTTTCCTGCAGCACCGGAGCAATCCCCGAAAGTGGAACAGGTTCTGGTTTTAAGGCCTGGCGACACTTCCCTGCGAGCTGGTTGAAATCTTACTGTTTTTGTTTGGACAGTTATTATTGACACACTTTTTGCATTTCACAACTGGCAGACGATGCCTTCCCTGTTGTGTGTTTTGCATGTGTGTGTGTATTGACATGGTTACACAACATGTTTAAACAACATTTGTAAATACTGCACTGTTTTCACAAGCTGAGCAATGAAAAACAGTCTCTGCAGAGTTCAATGATACCTCACACAAGACTCTAGCTTAAATCATAGAAGTTGCGTGGTTACGGCACAATCATTAGCCTACTTTCACAAGCCTGTGTGTGTGTGTGTGTGTAAATGGACAAATGGTCTTCAGATGTAAAGTTATTAGCTGTCAAAGTGGCGGCAAAATGAATGGCGGTCAATGGAATGCTAATAGAAGGTAATATTGCGGAGAGAGGCTTACCCCCTTGCCTTAAATGAGTCTCTAGTTATGAAAGGGGCGTGGCTTAAGCAGAGGGGCGGGTAAACCCATCAGCAATGAAGAAGGAGCTCTGCTGAGCTCAATGACACCTCACTGGGTCTTCTTTCAAACGTTCAACACAAAATGGCAGACTTAGGTTTAGGGTGTGGCTCCAATGATGTTTTTTGTACGGTTTTAACATGCTGCAGAAGAAAAAAAAAAAGGTTACTTTTTAGGGGGCGCTTGGGAGACATTTTTGTATGCCTATTCCTGAAACCCTTAAAAAACATAAATTTTCACCAGAATTGATGCATCCTCCAATTTTGGGCAGCCTTCACCGCTCTCGGCGCTCGGGCCCTAACTAGCTGGCTTCCGTTATACCTGGCTCTGAATTCTGAACCATCAGTAGTTGGGGCGTTGAAATGAATCATTGCATCAATTCCGCTTCCAACCTGTTGGGGGACTGAAGCGGGAAAGGTCTCTGGTGTTGCTTTAAGCCCTGTCCCTTCCTGGTAAACAGCTCTTTGTAACATTTGAATCTGTTGTGATTTCCTGTTGCAGACGCCGAGGAAGAAGAAGACCCGCCACAGTTCGAACCCTCCTCAGGAAGCCCACATCGGCTGGGTGATGGACTCCCGTGAACACCGGCCGCGCTCCGCGTCCATCAGGTCCGACCACTCGTTTTCCTTCATGAGCGTAAAGCCGCTGCCTTTCACTCGATGTTTCAGTTAGAAACTGGTAAAGCAGAAGAAGGACACACACCGGTCACTTCCTTTTTTGTCACTCTCGCAGCCTGTTCTCTTCCCAGCATGCCTTTGTTGTGGTTGTTCTGCTTGTCTGTCATGACCTTTATCCACTTCTCTTCATCAATATGCACAAACCAGGTCTATTTACACAGCCACACATGTTATGAAGGAATGAATCGATCCGAGTCATTTAATATGAAGTTCTGCAAGTACGGACAATCTGACTGCTCAGTGCACAACTCATAATTTATAAAAAGATTCAAATGTTGACCAGAATCACTCCCCAGGTGGATAACTTTGAGGGAAGTGCAACAGCATCACAATATTAAGTATTTTCCAGTTTTTCAATACAATAATATTAAATGTAAAGCTAGGTAAATTGCGATCATCTATATTAAAAAAAAAATGTTGAGCAACCTCTTTGCCATTTACTTTGCATATTATCAAATGAGGGTCTATTAGTGCAAGAAACTGCGCTAGAACTGGCAGCAGACGCTCAACAAGGAGGATGGAAAGCAAGATTCTATCCGGTTGAAGTGGGATGCGGAGGTTTCGTGGCTTCTTCCCCCATCAGGCTGCTGAAAGACCTTAGAATAAGATTTTTTTTAAAAATGTAACATACTAGAAATCGCTTTCAAAAACGGTGTCACTCAAATGGGTTCTGTCCTCCATCCTATCACAGCAGCTCCAACGCCTCTCCGTCAGAGGGCGCTCCGCTGGCAGGGAGTTACGGCTGCACCCCCCAGTCCCTGCCCAAATTCTGGCATCCATCCCACGAGCTGCTGAGGGACAACGGCTTCACTCAGCAGGGATACCACAAGTACCTCCGGCGGAGCATAAACGGTACGGACGCAAAGTTAAAAAAAGTCGTATTGTTTTGGGTCTTAAATAATGTATACGTATATATAGGATATATATAGGATATATGTATACGTACAGATTATTATTATTACTCTGTGTCACTTCATATGAATACATTTATTTACTTTGCAAGTAGTTTTGTGACTCTGCCTTTTGTTTTACTTGTATGTTGTGATAAAGGTCTTGAAAAGTCTTAAATTTGACTTAGTGAAACCCTGTGTCTCCTCGTACCTATGCACGTTGTTGATTGAACGCAGAAACAGAAATCCGCTTCATCAGATTGATGTAGATTGTGCAGGTGTTCACAACCGTCTGTTGACCACCTGTGGAGAACACCGCTGGTCGGCGTGCTCTCCTTTGACTTAATCCGTGGTGTTTTCAGAGAGGAAACGGTTGGGGATCGGCCAGTCTCAGGAGATGAACACTCTATTCAGGTTCTGGTCCTTCTTCCTGAGGGACAACTTCAACAGGAAGATGTACGAGGAGTTTAAACTACGTGCGCTGGAGGACGCCAAAGAGAACTACAGGTGAGCCGGACATCACCATGTTTAAACGATAAGCTCCGATGCAAACATACTTCTGTGCCTCAGGGTGGAAAGTCTAAAACATATCGCTTAGATATTTACATGGGGCTGGGCGGTAAAACCAACAATTTGTAACACAGTATTTTGTAGGATTCTGGCGGTTTCACAGTACATCACAGTATTTTTTTTCTTTTGCTCAACTGGGCCTTTTTACATAGGTTTATAATGGCTTATTCTACTGTCAGGAGTACATAGAAGATCTAAAGAGATCTTTAATGTAATATCGACATTGCCACATTATCATCAACCATTCATCCAACGTCCAATCTGATATCATTTTAAAAAAGTAACTGAGGAGACATTGGAGAACCCTTTTGAGTTATGTAAGCACATAATGTAATCTGAACAGTTAGTTATGGGTTATTTATTGTTGTGTTATAAAGTTACTACCATGGGTGAGACGGGTACGCAGTTAAGGCTCCCGTTCTCCATTCACTCACAGGTTACTTTGGCCGCAGCCCTTTCTGCGGATTAACATGTATGAAAAATTCATATACGGGTTATTAATACCGGTATTCTGCCCAGCATTACGTTTACACAAAGCAAATTGGGCTGGAAATGGGCCCTAGAGACAAAACATCAGCTGTTCTCCCCCTCCCCTTTGGAAAAAGATCCAGGACAATCAGATCCAGAACAAACTAAAAAGAAAACCACAAGCAGTCTATAAGACTTATGTACAATAAACCCCAAGATCTGTTAGGGCAGTAACCTCCACCTCACTGTGTTTATTTATCTGGATTTTATTATCAGGGGTAGAAATTAAAATTGTATGTGTTGTCCTTTTTTTTTTTTATTGTAGCGACAATTTTAAAATGGATTCTTTTCTCTAGAGTCTGCATTATTATTATTTTTTTACCAATTATTTAGCTAAACTTCATCTGTTCATACAGTACCGCGGACTACATCATACCCTTTATGAGCAAACCAGAGTGAATGGAGAAAATCCATGTCCCGGTCTTCTTTACAGAGTAAAAATGTCATACTTAATACTATCAAATCGCAACAGAACCGCAATAAAACGAAAACACAGATATTTTATATACTATTTTTGTAATTATATTGTCATACCGAGAGCTAAACTGTGTTCGGTTGTTGTGGAACAATGACAATAAAGATCCCATCTGTCAGTCTAGTGCCATTGAGAACCAGTTCTTATGGTTTAACCTGCAGAGAGTCTTGAATTTGCAAAGCACTACCCCCTCCTCTCTGTGTAACCTTATCCAACTGCCGGGCTCCTGGTCCCTCAGTGTCTGCCTGCAGACGGCTCATGGGCGTCCGCCGCGCTCCAACACTGTTGTAGGGCCTCGCCTGCCAAACCCACATTCCTGTCTGCATAAGTCGAATGCCTGAAGTGGGGGGGTTTCAGGGCGTGTGAGCACTGCCACTGTAACGAGCTGTGACTGTTAACAGCTGTTAGCACAGCAGCTCACCTCTGCTTAATTAAACTGGCCGACCGGTCCGTGTGGTTCCTCTGTCCTCTCCAGTAAAGTATCAATAATCCGCGAGACAAAGCTTTTGCTGTGGTGAATTGTTGAGGCACGGTAGTTGCTACGCTACAGATACACTTACAGGGCAGCAGTTACATCACACCACATCATCACCATGTAAACACACTTGTGTGTAGAAGCCCAGTGTCCTTTTGTTTGCCTGTCTCTGTGGTCAGAGTGCAGGTAAATATTTGTCCCCTTCCCCCTCCCGCAGGTACGGACTGGAGTGTCTCTTCAGATACTACAGCTACGGTTTGGAGAAGAGATTCCGGTTAGATCTATTCAAAGACTTTCAAGAGGAGACCCTCAAGGACTTTGAGAGAGGTAATTAACACCAGAAAGTAACCCAACTGTCCCAAACTTCACTTTTAGCAAGATTTTGAGAAGAATGTCACTGTTTCAGTGTGTAAAACACAAACTGTGTGATAGTTTTCATAAAATCTTTTGACTATAGGGAATTTAAACTGCACACTAAGCCATGAAGCAACATAGTATCGTCCAAATTAAGCTATTATCATTTTATTTATTATAAAAAAATTGTTGGTACATGGCCGCAAGAAAATGTAAGACAAGTAGGTAATAAAAGATATTTTAGATAATAAATAAAACAGAAGCCCATACAGAAGTGAGAAATTCAGAAGTAATAGTAGTATAGCATAATAGCAGTAGTCTAATATAGTTGTAAGCAGAGATATGCAGTATAAGGACTGTTCTTACGACTACTCAAAGTTCGTTAACATAGTTCAGGAACCATTCATAGATGTCCTTATATCTGTGTGTTGCAAGCCATTTATTGGTTGTTGTACAGCTTATGAATGCTAGATAATACCACTATATGTCGTGTAAATCGGCTTAAAAGTTCACTTTGCAGCTTTCACCTCTCTAGGCCAAATGTGTTAAAAGAGGAAAAAAAGCATTGACGTCGATTTCTCAAACCCTTTCAACACCGAGTGACTCAGTGAAGCGGAAGGCAGGGTTGCCAGTAAAACCACTTATTTCCAGCTGAGCTATTTGGGTGTTCAGTAACGCCGTTCCCATTCGAGCCAGATGTGTCGGAGAGATGTGGCCCACGGACCAGCAGATGTTCGGCCGCAGCCAGACTTTGTGCTTAGGAGCCACAACCATAATTAATTTCAGTGTCCAAGGAGCTTCATTTGAGATAAAGCTGATAAGCTGATAAATAAAGCCTTTAATCAGCTAAGCTTCTCTGTATACAGTACACGTTATATTGCTTTAGTTTGCTCACATGCATGTCTACATGTACACTGAGCCAAGCCGTACCATACGGCGGAAATACAACATAAAGAGGGATTGGTTTTGTTTGCACACTAAAATAGTGATTTATAAAATCAGCGAATCAGATTAAAACATTTTACCCAGTCCGGAAAATGTGGACTGCCGATTGTGTGCGTGTGCGCGTGTGTGTGTGTGAGCACTTGCAGTGGATGTAGCATTTGACAGTGACGTGTGTGTTTTTACTAAGCCAGTTTTGCGTCGTGCCGTTTCCTCCCCCAGGTCAGCTGTATGGACTGGAGAAGTTCTGGGCCTTCCTAAAATACTCTAAGATAAAGAACCAGCCCATCGACCCAAAGCTGAAGGAACACCTCTCCCAGTTCAAGAACCTGGAGGACTTCAGGGTGGTGGTGGGTCTCCATGTCTCGTGTGGACAAAACTAGAGCTGAACCATTTGAGGGGGGAATGTAATTGGGATTTTTTTTTAAAACTACAGTAGTTGAACTACAGTTCAATATTCACTGTGTAACAGACAAAACAAGTCATAGAGCATTATAACATGAGACCCCCCACAGCTACTCTATATTCTTATGCAATAATGAGGATATGGATATAAACCGGCAGCAATAAGTGTTTTAATAAGCACGGTAGAGCGGCCGCAGGTTCAACTCCGACCTGCGGCCCTTTGCTGCACGTCCTTCCCCCTCTTTTTAAGTCTAAGCTGTCCTATACTCATAAAGGCCTAAAAATGCCCCAAAAATAATCTTTAAAAAATAAGCATGGGACGTTGACAGTCAAACACACCAGTTGTAATAATGCAAAAACGATTCCAATAACCAATATCAGTACTTTCCTGTAAACTGAAATGTGTGATATACCTGACTTCAATAGCAGCGTCTACGTAATGCATCTTCTACCACCATATTAATTACCATAATATAAAGTCATGAGAAATAAATGAAAGATCCACTGAAATGTAGCATTATTCCAGCATTTATCTTATGATAAATCAGTCGTACGTACAGTATAGTAATAAAAAGAGCAAAAAAATAAATGCTAAACTAAATGTTACACCAAATATTCAGCTAAATGCTGAAATAAAAGCACATAAGAATGTTGCAGGGCACAAATATCTGTTTAGGAGAAAATGAAGACATATCTTGAAAAGTTTTAAATTTGATCGCGGGGCCGTATTTTGTGATTTGTACACACAGGCTAGATCTGGATTCTTTTTTTATGAGTTGTAACAAACATAGCAGGCAGGTTATTTATTGTTGACATTGTAACAGTAGATGAACTGTAAAAACATCACAGTACATTGTGTTTATGATTAACAAAACAGGCACTGATATACACCAAAGATTATTTTAAAGGTGATTAATCGGTTGTTTGGTCTTTAAAGTGTCAGAAACAGGTGAAACATGTCAATCATCGTTTCCCAAAGGCATCAAAGACCAAGACATCAAATGTCTCAAAGATATTCGGATCATTTTTGACGTCACCATTGCGGCCCCCTAAGCTCTAGGGATGGGTCTCAAGGCCCGGTTCTATTAAGGACCCGGTTCCTAATTTCTAAAAACCTGATTATTAATAAGGTCCGAGCTTATTGACACGGCTGTCGAGACTAGTGGATTGGACAACGTCATGTCTTAAAAATAGATACGTGCTCAAACCTGAAAAATGATTTCCGAGCACACAAGACCGTAGATCAAGACTAACGTTAGCCTCCCCACCGCTAATCCTTCAAAACCTAGTCGGACTGGCTACGGCGAGCAGCGCTCGGTGGGCCGCTGAATCGGAGGCAGAAGAAGTCACGTCCCAGACTCCTAGTTTTTGCAATAAAAGCAAAACTAGTAGTTGTCTTTCCACCAAATGATAGAAGAGATAATGGTGTCAATGAAGTCTTGGATCATTAAGCAGTCTGGAAAATGGCATCAGTATCAATAAAATGAATGATCCCCTCTTCTACTAAGCTCTGATTGGTCCAGTGTTTCTGTTAATGGGTACAAACATATACAGCACCTTCTTTTTTGAATCGTTGGTGGCGTGATCACTAGGCTTTTTTTTTTTTTTTTTAACATTGCCTGATTGGTCCGTCTCCATGTAATGACCTTTTTGCCCACAGCCGCCGATGGGAGAGGAGGGAGGCCGGAGGAGACGTCTGTCATCCTCGGCGGGGGATGAAGGGAGGCGTCGGCGACATCCTTCCAACACTACCTCAAAGCCCACGCAGGCCTCCAAGCCATCCGCCTCCGCCGCTGCTGCCGCACAGAACGCACCCAAAGAGAACGCCCAGAAACCCGCCACCGCTCAGGGGAAGAAGCCCGAGTCTGGAGCCGGGAAGAAGGACAGCGCTGCACCAAACAAATGAAGCTCGCCCCTGTAGGCGCGAGTCCGGATAGAAGAGATGTAGAGCGAGGCGGCGGCTGCGGCTCTGAGATCCGCGTTGGCCTCTTTTCAGCGGTAAACCGTTTGGGTATGAAGAGAGACTGAGCGTGGTTGACTTAATTTGATTGTTTTTATCTGTGCATTTCATTTTAAAGCAAGCATAGGCAGTGACGGCTCGCAACGTTTACAAAAAACAAAAAAAAATGCATTCCCTGCATTTTGCCTTTTTTTTTTTTTATTCTCTCAGATGCCAAAACTGTTCAACACTTCTGTAACGAGCTCCGGCCTATAAGGAGCTCTCAGCCCGTTGAACTGGGATTCTAGTCTGCCGAGACAAGAGATAAAGCAGCTAGTCTTGTGTGCCTTCATCTAATTCACCAGGCAGGGGACGGCGACCGGAGACAAAGTAGTCCAAATTTCAGTCTTCCCAATTGATTTTTTTGGGGTTTAAAAAAAAAAAATGTTTTCCAAACTGACACCACTTGCAGGTTTTTTAATTTCTTACAATGACAATCACATTGACAGCTGCAGTCCTAAATTTGTGAAGGACTGCCCCCGAGGCCCATAAACAGATGTTCCCTGATGTTTTGACCATCACAGCTAAACGGATCATGTTCCTTTTCCAATCAAACCTGCGGGAATAATGACACATTTACATGGGACACTTTACTTTCAAGTTCCGTTTTACAGTCAGAGGTAGTCTAATTTATTGTTTTATTTTTACTTTATTTGATGAAATAGTCTTAGGTAATCCTCGCAGTTTGTGATGGCTTTTGCTGTTTAATATTATAAAATAAGAAATGTTTTTGCTGGAATTTCGGGTGTGAGCTAGCGTCCTAAAACTACAGTATATTTTAGCTTGAAGTTGACTTCATATTACGTTTGAGGCTTTGTGCTCTAAAGCACTTAAATAATTAACTTTCCTATACTTCATCGATGGACTTCGGAGAGGTTGTTAGAGTTGAATTAAAAAAAAAAAAAAAAAAAAAAATGTAAATACTATAAAAAATCATTTGCTATTCAATTATTCTTTTTGATTTTAAGAATTGATTTGTTTTATCGATAGTGTGGTTTGGAGTGTTTTAGGATGAAGCAATGCATGTTAATGCCACAGTCTTGAATTGTAAAATGCAAAAAATTATAAAATAACAGTTGATTGTATTAACTTGTGTTTGTGTGATCTGTCCTGCGTTCTCTGCACATTTCTCTCTCTTCTTGGTATCTGCTTATGTTGCCGAGGGCGACCCACAGAGACGGGTTTGGTTTCTGTTCCTAACAACACAGATCTCAGTAAACTAAAAAACGAAAGCAGGTTTCCACTGAGTGCAACACTTCTAACAGAGTAAACAGATATGAGGGAAGTGTGTTTACATAAAGTGTGCTAATAGCACTCAGATAAAATATGGAATAAAAAGGGCAACGCTGGGGAAATGGCGTGTGAGGTTAAGAAACAAAGCCTAAACTACTAAAGATATAACATTTGGGATCATTTATTGGATCTGAAATGCATATTCTAGCCTAGAAATGCCTTATTCTGCTCATACGACCATAGTTTTATATCATTAGGACAGAAATATTAAGTTATATAACAGTTCAGTACATATTTAAAGAAGTCAAAATGTCTGCATATTTTAATAAGTTTTTGGCACTTGGTTTGGGACACTACGGGTCCCGATAGAGTGACAAAAACCATCAACCGTCCCCTCAAATTAAGATCATGGATGTATGATGAGACAAGTAGGCGCGTGTGTTGTTGCCTTCAGGTGTGGCTCGTACAATCTTTCTAAGTGGCTCTGGATGGGACTGTCAAGTGTTCCTGTGTAATTACATTCGTTTTAATGTTTAGTGGTTTGTTTTCATCTTGAATCTGGGTGGCCCCAAACTAGTGCGAGTTTTTAAAACATGCCTTGCGATTTTTAAATGGATTAAAAACAATAATGTAACCACTAAAAGTTGAGAGATAAAAATCAAGGAACATAAATGCCAAATGATGCAATAAAATTACACTTTTCTATCAAAGGCCTATTTGAGATCAAATTCATTAATCTACATATACACAAAAAGTATGCTAATACTGTCTTGATTCATTTTAATTAATGATTGGTTTTGTTTTCTTTTAATTAAAGGGCAAACTGAAGCTTATAGCACGTTTTCAAATGTATCAAATAACGAAAATGAACTACACACACACACATACATACTACTAGTTATGGGCATGTTTCGCTATTTGCAGACATTCTTTTTTGAGTAATCTGGGAGAAAAAAAAAATTATTTGAATAATCGATAGTAAAAGTAATCATTAGTTGCAGATGGACAGTTTTACGTTGCACCATAGAACGCAATGTCACAACACAGACCGCTTGCTCAACTAGTGGTTCCGCTAACCCGACAGGACCTGAACGCAGCATCTGGCCAGGGGCGGGTAGGCGCTAACCGTGCAGTATGGCGGACGATGGAGATAGTTCGAGCGGACCAGTTGACACAAGCGGCGGGCAGGGGGCAGCGGACGAGTCGGACGGGCTCGGCCTCGGCGCGATGTTGCTGAATATCAGTATTTTAGTTCTGGTTGTGGCAGTCTGTTTGGTGGTGTACCGGCGGTGGGGCAGGAGGCTCGTCGCCGCCGCGGCCCAGGGCGACGAGGCCTCGGCGCTTCCCAAGATGAGGAGACGGGACTTCTCTCTGGAGCAGTTGCGGGAGTACGACGGACTCCAGAACCCCCGCATCCTAATGGCTGTTAACATGAAAGTTTTCGACGTGACCAGCGGCAAAAAGTTTTACGGGAAAGGTGAGCAGGGCAATGGGTAGATAACGAGTTGACAACCGGGTGAGTTAGCTGACACGTCCCCGCTCGTGGTGAGTTGTCCCAAATATTTGGGCGCAAACGGCTGTGGTTAGCTAGCTTAACGTTAGCTCTTTTGGCTTTGTCTGTGTTATTGAATAGGATGCTACCTGTAAGCTAACTAGCACGGCTGTTTCGGGCTCGTGGCTGTTGTGATGATGCATGAACACCTCTAAACTTTTAATGGGTGAACACTTAACCTGTTAAACTTTTTAGTTAAAGTTAAAGGCTGGAGATTTTACCTAGCTAGCCTGTTAGCTTGTTGACACGCACATTGATAACACATTACACTGTCTGGGTGTCTGGTCTGGAGCCGCTGCTTGTTTACACTCGTATAGCTAATCATGCACGAATATTAAGAACTTTGCACCAATGTTTGAACCTTAACGAATATTAATTAAGGAAATATCTACTAATGTAGAGGCTAGTTTTTGAAGAAAATACGTGTTTTGTGGGGACACTGACTCCTGCTGTGCAAAGTGAAAATAATTAGCAGCTAAGGGAAGACGTTTGTGAACAAATGTGTACCGTAGTGCAAATATTCAATTTCTTTACTTTCACAAAACATGCTTCAGTCACCGCAAGTCTCATTTTATACACATGTCACACCGTTGGAAAGCCGTTGGTTAGTTCCCTTTCATATGGTGCCCCATTTGTAAGGAACATGCACTTGTGGCACGAGCATCAAAGCCGAGTACGTGGGGTGCGCCCATGAAAATAATGCCAAATCTTCTCAGCCATGTCATATAAAAAAAAAAACAGCTTATTTTGAGCTTCTGGTGCCCCCAAGTGTTGCCAATCAAATGCCTGATTGGCAACTTGGGCGTGCCAGAGTGACCAACACAACCACGTTGGCTGACTTGCTACAAATGGTGGTTGAAGAATGGTATAGCATCCCACAGCAGTGTGTGTGTGTGTGTGTGTGACCAGGCTGGGGACCAGCATGAGGAGGAGGTGCCAGGCTGTTGTGGTTGTGTATGGTTCTTCCACACGTGAATACATTGTTAAATTGCCAATATGTCTTGTTTCTTCAAACTTCTATCATCCAGTCCAGCGAACACCAAAAAAGTCGTTGGCAGAATTAGCTGTTTGGCATTGGCAGAGAAGATTTGGCAAATTTTTCATGGGTGCAACCCACATACTCTGCGCTGCTGCTCATCCTACAAATGCACATTCCTAACAAATGGGGTGCCATTTGAAAGGGAACTAAACAAGCTTTCCAGTGGTATAATATTATATATATATATATGCATGCATACACACAGTATTTGTGCAAAGCAAACTAACGTGCTACTCAGCTTGTTCTCTGCCCTGGCTAACTCAGCCATCTACTCTTTCATAAACTATAATTATTCAGACAGCATTCCCAGCAGTCTCATGTGTTGAGCCTGCCACGCCACGCCACCAACAACCGAGACATGTAGGCCTAAATCTATCCAGCTCACCAAATTATGACCCACAGTTTTACAGTAGACGCATCCTGGAGTTTAGTTGACTGAGCCACATCATGCGTTGTCTAGTTGGTATTGGTGTTTAGCCTGTTGGCAAGTGTCTTTTTTTAATTTATTTTTTACTACGAGGGCCGGTTGGGGCCAGTGGCAGTAGAAGTTTTAAATGCTTTACATAAGTAAAAGTGGGCCTGGTTGATATAGAGAAAATCAAATATCTCTATATTATCGACCAAATACCTACGCAATGTTGATATTGTGTCTGTGCTTTAAGAAAATGTTATTTACACAGTGAGATTTTTGATAAATATTCTCCAGAAATGATTTAATGACTTGGTGAGTAAAGGTAAATAACAGAACAGCTGGGGCAGTCTGGGAAGTTCAGACAGTGACATCACTTTACTGTCATGCAGTCTTTAAAACCACGAAAAGACAACACTTACCATATTACAAAATTGCTATATATCCAAAATCTAAGACAATATCTAGTCTTGTATCACAATTATTGCCTAACCCTAAGTAAAGTACTAATAACACACTGAAAAGTTTGAGAATTTAAAAAAGCTAAACGCAGATCCCATAGCGCTCTACATTTAGTCAGTTCTAAAATCTTATTTGATATTAGGATGGATATTTGAAAAGTTTCCATCTGTGCTGCCCCATTGTAACTAAGTTAAAAAGTGTCATATATATATATATATATATATATATATATATATATATATATATGTATATGTATTTAATATATATATCTCCCTGGCACATCATGCTGGGACAGCTAGTTGATCGAGCTACATGTCAGTTGACAGTTACTTGATACTTTGGTTTGGTGGTCCATTAAAGTCAGTTGTGATTACATAATATCAAACATTGTCTTGGTTCAGGGTCTGGAAAGTGAAAGTTTGGTCCAGTTTCTAAATGTGAAAGTGATCCTGTTGTTGAATACCGAAGGCTTTTAGGTTTTGGGGCTCAGACAAGATACGCAGACCTGTGCATTTCTCATTATTTTTTATAGCTTATACACCCAAATATGAATCAAAAAGTAAAATAATAGCCAGTGGCACCCCTTCACTACTGGTTGGAGGAGAATCCAGCTGACATACTGCGTTTTTTATTATAATTCAGACACAAATCTTCCATCTCTTCTTTGTCGTGAGACATAAAATAAATCCCATTCTTCAGAATGTCAGTATAATACTGTAGGGTTACTCAGGCTGGCACTTTAATCTGTAAAATGCTTGTTCTTGTAGTTATGGAAGGTTGGAGCATATCTAATCTCTGTGGTGATAAGGCGTCTCTGTCTCACTGTTGCCAATTTGGAGTTGTGTTTTTCTTCTGTTGCACAATGAAAGGAAGAAAACCTGAGGGCCTGCAGAGTTTTCACATGCTGGTCAGATGATGTTCTTCTGGAGGATGACGGAATATTTTAAACGCAGAGACAGCGTCAGCGAAGGCTCGAGGCGTTGTTTAGGAAATGTTTTCTACAAGTTGAACATTACAAGTGCCTTTTGGAAGAGATATCACACATATCAGTCAGGTTACTGGAAAGTTTTGAGTACAACATGCATCCTTTCAACGCAGCATCCTTCGTGACATCCTGTTCTAATACAGCACTGATATTGTATATGCATAGGAAATGTTGTTACACGACTGGACTACAACATAGAACTGAGCATTATTGGACAGAACCAAAGACAAACGCACAGACACGTCTGTAGAAATACATTCATACAAAATGGTTTTGTCTTTAAGCTATTTTGACCGTTTTTTTATTTTATCATCTGCTCTAGCTTTTCCAACGTTTTACAAACAGATATGATGATAATTATGGTCCAAAATAATGTGCGGAGGACCTCTGAACAACTCATAAATACATGCACCTATGTTTTCATTAAACTATAGACATGAAGATATATCTTAAAAGGACTTCAAGTTTCCTATCTTAAGTTTGTAGTTTTACACATTTTATTTATGAGAACTTTAATATATTTTGATGTTCCTCTGTTCTCTTGTGACAATGAAACAAATTATTATTATTATATATATATATATATATATATATATATATATATATGCGTGTCAGTGAGCCAATCAGCACGCAAAAGGCTTCTACCAAGCTCTGATAATGTCTGTGATTGGCTGTTTAAGGTTACATGTTGTAGAGACACGCAGATCAAAAACTCTCCGTTACACAGAGATGGGGCTCACGTAGTAGCAGCTGGAAAATAAAAAGATTTGTGCCGTAATGTTGTAATTTCTTTTTGTTACTGTATCGATATAAAGCTAATTGGTCAAAAATATTGTGATATTGGATTGTCTCCATACCGCCCAGCCCTATTGTTATATATCCATATCAGATTCAGTATGGTTTGGGATGTATCCCAAAACAATCAGTAGTAATGGGGCTTTCATTAGTTAGGCAAGTAGAAGCATTACTTGTTATTGGTTTACTCAACTGGAAAAGGAACATTTCAGAAATGTTATTTAAGTGCAACTAACTTCTGTGTTTATCATCTGCCAGTTGTTTCCTTGGTTAAGAGATTAGTCGCTTTGTCAGAAAATAGTGAAAAATACTTGGCCTGCAGAAGTTATCATGTATTCAAAGTACTTATTATATTTGCCCCTCCGTTCAAAGACAGTTTACTCTCATATATGACAACTAGTGTCTGCACACTGGATAGTTATTGTTATTCCTATCACATGATTTATTATGTTTTACTGGACTGAAAATGGGGTTTCCGTGGGGTCTTTAAAAGTTAAAATATTAGAACTTAGAAAATCTTAAATTTGTATTGTTATAAGTAAAAAAAAAAAAGTTCCAGGTTTTAAATAAATAAATAGGTAAAAACCGTAATTTTTCTATGTCTAATGCTCATTGAAATGCACTTCAACAGCACTTTTAGAATGTTTTTTTTTTAATTCTGTGGTGTTGTAGTTTGTTCTGTAGCTAGTCTAAATAGAATTGTCTGTATTGGGACTACAAATGTAACCAACATGTAACTCATGTTTCAGCTTTAGGTCTTACATTTTATCCATAATGGTCTTAAAAAGGCCTTAAAGCATTTTGACTTCTAACAGCCAATCATTACATATGAGTGGCTGGAGCCAAAAAACCAATGGTTTAATTTTCAGACTATTGATTATTAGATTAATGGACTAATAGTTGCCGCTGTATTTGAACTCTAATGCTTGCCATCATATCACATTTCGCATCACAACAACATCTTAATACATCTTACAGCTCTAATAACAACATTATGCTGAACTTATTGGCAGTCCTGGAGGCTTTTAATGTGAAGCAGCAGTCGCATAAGGGAGGTCTGACGCTACGCCAAGGAAGAACTTGTTTTTGTACGGTTCCTACCACGGCTGTTCTCCGTGACCCAGTTTGAGACGGCGTCAAAGCTTTAACCCTTGTGCTGTCTCCCATTCGGCCCACAACTCAACACCAGGGTTAAAAGCAGAGACCGCCGGAGCAAACGGGGCAGAAAAACGGACCGGTTCATCCTGGGAAATCACCAGCCAGCTTGGAGGAACAGGAGTGAGTGTCACACTGCTGACCTGTGGGAGTGGAGGATGCCTGACAGGGGCGGCATGACATATCTATATAAGCTTGCGGAATATTGCGAAAGACGCTCAAAGATTCTTGTGTTAGTTGAATGAAAAAACTGCACTTTAAAATGTAACTCGTTATCTTTTTTAGTGCTGCCTTTTATATATATAAAAAAAGTTTGTTGATTAAAAATAATGGTGGAAATGATTTAATTTGTTGTATTTTAGACTGCTGAAAGCAGCAGAACTGAGTACACTCTAATACTATTTTTGTGTTGGTATCAATAGGAAAATGAATGTTAAAATGTAACTGTTATTCATTTTTAGTAGCGCCTTTTATATATTCAATTCAATCTTTAATTTGTTCCATGAAAGGAAGTTGGGAAGGATTTCCTTTTGTTTGTTTTAAATGCAACAAGCAAGTTGTTGTCTTTAAGCAGAATACCGAAAGACGCAGAACAGAGTACACTTTAATATATGTTTATTTATAGATTAATTTATAGATTGCCTTTTTTTTTGGCTAGTGAGAGAAACAAACCTACCAGCCACTTGCATATTTTGCCAGCATGTGGCTGGTACATTGTGAAAATATCGAACCCTGGTTGCAGGTATTATCGTTATGGTGCTCTTCCACCTCTATGGCATATTTTCTTCCTATTGATTGGTTGCAGCCCTAATGCGTGATCTCTTGTGCATCCCGACTCAGCGTGACGTCGTCTTTTCTTTCCTCAGACGGTCCTTACGGCATTTTCGCCGGCCGGGACGGGTCGAGAGGCCTGGCCACCTTCTGCCTGGAGAAGGACGCCCTGCGGGACGAGTACGACGACCTGTCCGACCTCAACGCTGTGCAGATGGAGAGCGTCAGGGAGTGGGAGATGCAGTTTATGGGTAGGCTTGTTTCCTGATGACCCCGCCAGAGAGAAATGCTCCACCGATATTGATCTGGCTCCGATTTCACAGAGGCAGCCACAGCTGAGGATCCAAAACACAAGTTTGTCTTTGTTTTCCTGCAACAGCATCCGATGCTTTAACACGTTGTATTACAGTTTGAAGAGCATGATTTACTGGATGTCGTCAAATCGGGACCATGGAAAGCTGCTAGCCAGTACACCCGTTTGTAATGAGGCTGTTGAACCGATTCACACCGACCGTCCTTCAGTTTATATTTAGAAATAAATCCGCCTCCGCTTAGGGAAGAAAAAAGACCGCAAGGTTGCAGAGTCACTGTGCGTCCAATAAGAAGAACTATGAAAAAGCTCAGTGCTCGAAAGCAATGTTTTATACCACAATGCAGATTGATTGATTGATTGATTGATTGTTATATGCACATTTTTAACAGAAAAATCCTAAATGCAACAGGTAGAGCCAAGATGAGGACACAATTTGGGAGCAAAATAACTAGAGACCACTACCAGGAAATGGTCTGCTCAAACCCGATGATAGGGGGACGTTAGGAGATTAACGACAAAATATAAACACGCGGACTCCTGCAATGACCAACTTCTTAACACGTTTTGTTAAAAAGCTCAGGAAATTCAGGATTTATAAAGTTCTTGACAATGCGGGCCGAGCTGAAACTATTAGACCATTATTCTATTATATGTCATTTTTTAATAAGCACCACTGCCTGTCCATTCTCAGCAGCGGTGTTTCATATCAATATCAACTGCAAATATTTTGAATTTTGGGCTGTTGCTCAGACAAAACCAGTCATCTGTTGATGTCACCAAGAAAATAACGATTATGAAAATAATTGTCAGTTGCAGCCCTAGATGTTTTTTCTTCATTTACCTGACATTTATTAGATCCAACCGTGTATGGATTAATTGTGGAGAGAATTATCGGATGAAAAGATAATTAAATAAAACAGTTAGTGGCATCCCTAACAGTTTACAAACATATATAAGAATAAGAAAGCCAGAAAATATTAACCTTTAAAAACCTGAAACCAGTGAATCTTCTGCATTTGTTTTGCTCAAGAAATCCATCCACAATCCAAATAGTTCTGTCGATCAACCAATTGATGAAATGACTGTTTCAGCTCCCAAAAAACGGGTTACTTCTGAAACGTGCCGTTAAACCAAACCTCGGGAGTGAACGCGAGACAAACATGTAATAAACCTCAAGTTAAAATATCCCCTGCCAGCACAGCTGCTGAGAAACAGGAAGCACTGGAACTGGAAGGAAACAATGGGCTCAAATACTTTGTTGGTAAATCACATCCGCAGGTTACTCTGTAACTGGAAATGTAACACAGATTTAGGTTATTATAGTCAAAACTTTTCCTAACCCTCCTGTTGTCCTCGGGACTAATTTGACCCATTTTCAACAAGTTTCTATATCACACATCTGGGTTTTCTTTCAACCAAATTGTCAAAAATAGTGTGGATGGTTCACTACAACGCTCTTCACAAGTAAAGTAAAGGCTCACTTCTCTACTTTCCTTGAATTTGGGTGTTTTGTTAAATGTTATAGTATTTAAATGTTGAAAAAGGTCTCCAGAATTTCGGGAAAAAGCTTCAGAAACGCTGCGGAAAACGATAAAGGCTGGGAAAAGTGACAAATGTCGAAAAAGAACAGCTCAAGTTTTAACCCAGGAAAAACAGTTGCGACAATCTTTAACACTCCAGAAATCGACTTGATATAGTTTAATAATCAACAATATAGGATACAGTATTTAAAACTAGTTCTATCATGTAATCATGCACATACTGTGAGATGTTGGCACAGCCGGAGGGAAGACATTGATGATTTCAACAAGCTTTGAAAAAATTTCCAAAAACAAGAAGAATGTGTACTGCCATCTACAGGGACCTATGTGCCTTTTTAGCACGCGAAGATTGAAATATTACAAAATCTCAATTGAAATAGTAACCAAAAGGGGCTCAGGATGCTGCAAATGTTGGTATAACATGAAGCCATCTGGAGGATTTAACGCCAACAAATAATAATTTATGAATGAATCAGATTTGAACATGTGTGTCAGTGGCTTGTTGGTCTTTACATTGTTAGCTTGTTTCCTATCCTGAGCTGGGACACGTTCACACGGTTGGATAAAGGACTTATTGGGCTACGCGACGGACCACGCAATGCACACACTCTCCGTGCCACCCCCTAGAAAACCGCCACGACCAATCGAACGCCATGTCTCTCAATCTGACACGCAGCTTTGGAAGTTGGCGGCCGCAAACGGCGTCTGATTAAATCATGTAAGGAGAAGTCAGTAAAGTACTCCCAGCATGCTGTTGACCACAGTCCAGAGTTGTCCCTGCTGTCGGGTCAAAATGTAGGGCATTCGTCAATCATCGCTTTTTTTTTTTCCCACTAGGCACACAAGCAGCCATGTCTGAAATCCACCTGTCGCTCAACCCTCTAAGCCCGTGAACTGCATTTAGTGTCTGTTGTTGGTAGGCTCGGCCATGGAGGAGGGCTGTGACGGATGTCCAGCCCAGTTTTTTAACGCGAGATTCTTTTCATCGATTCTTTTCCAGAAAAATATGACTACGTGGGAAGGTTGCTGAAGCCCGGCGACGAGCCGTCGGAGTACACGGACGAGGAGGACATCAAGGACCACCTGAAGCACGACTGAGGCGCTTCCATCGCACCGACCAAAGCCAGGAGCCCCAAACAGCTGCGTCCCTCCCCAGACCACCTCCTCCTCCCACCCCATCGCTCTACCTGCCACTATTTCTTCTACTGCCCTCCCTTTCCCC
>NC_048426.1:1871907-1872373 GCF_013103735.1 Etheostoma cragini | reverse complement strand
CCCCCCCCCCCCCCCCCCAGGGCATGTGGAAATTGGCAGGGTGTTGCATTTTCCTGTTGTTTGTAGTGTATGCACTACTAGTTTTCTTTGTTTGTCACCATGTGATTGTATTTGTTGAGTAGCATCGGGTGAGGGAGGGACATTCTTTTTTTTTTTTCTTTTTTTTTTTTTTCTCCTTTTCTTTTTGGAAGGGTTTGGCCGGGGGTTTAAAGGTCTTTGCCGTATGAATTTTGAATCCCATCAAACGGACTGAATCGCCGATCGGGAATACAAAGGGAAGGTGACCAGGCAGTCCTAATCAATCGACGCAATTGTTTACACGCCTCACGAGCCAGCTGCAAGTCTGTAGATTCCCTGAAAATGGTCCAAGTATTAATCGTGCCTTATTTTGTTTGTTGTGTCAGTCCTGGCCGTTCCAACAGAGGAGGCGAGCGGAGGGATGGAGGCGGCGGTTCCCCCCCCCCCC
>NC_048426.1:1846359-1871897 GCF_013103735.1 Etheostoma cragini | reverse complement strand
CCCCCCCCCCTTAGACTCGGTCCCCTGGACTTTTAAGAAGGCGTACGTTCTGTCAGTCGTCCACACACAGACTGTAATATTTCCCCACTTCACAAACTTTGTAAATAGATCGTATGAATTACTCAGTGTTACTGCCATATTTATGTAGTTGATGAACTCCATACATGTATAATGCTATGTCCTATTGGCCAAAACCCCCATGGTTTGTGTTCTTTTTTTTTTTTTCTGAAGTTATTTTTAAACGTTGGTAAATTTCCCAAAAAGGGGAGGGGGGAGGGGGGGGGAAACTGTTTTTGCGATTTTTGATATCTTTTTTTTTTTTGTTCGGAGACGTTGCTTATCTTGTAAATATATCTATCGTTTTATTAAAGCATGTGCAACAACACAGTCAGCTATGCCAAATTCCCACCATGTCATGTATTTAAATGGTGTGTGTGTGTCTGCGTGTGTGTGTGTGTGTGTGTGCGTGTGGATGTATCGGCGTGTGTCTGCGTGACAGAAGCAGGAAGGGATTTGTTCATGCATAATAAATCGATTTGGTTAATAATTGAAGATTTCTGGAATTTATTTGCTTTTAGAGGCAGCGTGATTGAATCACTACCAGGAAATAGTTTTATGGTACATTCAAGTGTTTGATATTAAAGTGCCCATATTATAAAAAAGTCCCTTTCTGGGATTTGGGGTGTCTGTGTTGAGTGGGATCCGGTTTCTGAATGTCCTCTGTCTTCAGTCTCCAGGTGAGCTGTTCAACATCTGCACGGCTTTCTACGACATTAGCCGAGACGAGGTGGCTAACTGTAGCATGCTAGCTCGTTCTCAATGTTCACACTAGTTGACCGTAATCTCCAGAAGAACTACTTCCTGTCCCTGAGGTGCCCCTCGTATAGAAGAAGTCTCCCAGCTAATCCTGCCTTGGACTGACCAAAGCTGGAGAAAGAGTTATCTAGCTGATGGGATCTTACCGAGCTACTGAGCATGTGCAGCTCCCAACAAAGATATGATAGAAGTGAGATGTCTCACTCTGGAGCTAAAACAGAGACCCAAACACACAGGGGGAAAACAGGATCTGCAGCAACAAAAATATGGTGTTTTTTGAAAATGAAACGTATTCTGGTACAACCTCAAAATACAATTATGAACCTGACAATGAGCAGAATATGGGCACTTTAAGAGTCTCTGTTTCAAGGCTGTTGAGCTACAAAGGAAAATACAAAGGTGCAGATGTGTGCCATTTATTTTTTTAGAAGATACAAACGCATAAAACTCATCACATTATTATAGATTATTTCCGTAATTACTACATTTTCCGTGAGGTAGAGTACTGCTGAGTATTTACAAAGAAAAATGTGGTAAAGACAAGCATGCAGTGTTCAGTGGTGGAATGTCACTAAGTACAGTACATTTAGTCAAGTACTGTACTTATGTACATATGTCGAGGTACTTTACTTGAGTCTTGTCATTTCTTTTAATGCCACTTTCTACTTCTACTCATTTCAGAGAGAAATATTCTACTTTTTACTCCACTATATTCATCTGACAGTTTTAGTTCTAAAATGGGAGGATTTTTCTGCATTGAGTACTTTTACTTTTAATACTTCCATTACATTTTCTTACCCAATTGGTTTATTTACATTTTAGCGTATTATTTCAACAGTTGCACATTTTGTTTTCCCATCCTTTATATGTTCAAATATTTTTTATTTTATTTCATTTTATTCCTATTATTATTATTTCATGTATATTGCATGCATGTAGATTCATTTAACTTTATATTCTGTGCTGTGTGAGTGATTTTGCTGCTGTAACAACGTAATTTCCCATTTTTCTTGGGATCAATAAATATCTATTTATCTATCTATCTATCTATGAAACTTCCATACTGTTACTTGAGTCATATTTTCAATGAGCAATGTTTACTTGTAGCAGAGTATTTGTACAGTGTGGTATTAGTACTTATACTAATTTAAAGGGGAATACTTCTTCCACCGCTGGTGTTGAAACTAACAGAAGGTTCTAGTAAGATAATGGCTTTCCTGCATATCTTCCGACAGCAGCGCTGGGAAAAAGAAAATCAGGAAGAACATGTTCATCAACGTACAGGCTGCTTCATGGCAAACCTCTGGCCAGATGATGAAGAGCATAACGGAGATAATAAGAAGGAGGAGAAAAGTTCAACTGGAAACCAAAAACGCATCACTAGAGAAGAGAGGAGTGCTTTAGGCATCTGGCATCAACACAGCCCAACAGCGCCCCCACGTGTGCCGCGGTTGATCCCGGAACTGCACCACCACACTTTTTTTTTTTTTTTGTGTGTGTGTGTGTTTGTGTGTGTTATCGGCCATCACAGCAGTGAAAAGCCGACTAGGGCCACTTTAAGATCGCGCAGTCAGGGATGCGTTTTACCCGCTGGTCGACCATTTCAGTGCATCAACGACAGCAGCCCCTGAACGCAGCACCGACGCACCGACATCTTGGCCGTTTTGGGCTGGAAACAAACAACCAACAAAACCACCGCGGGAAAAAAAACTCCTCCGTCTTCCCCACAGGGTCGACTCATCTCGGCATCTCCCCAGCCAACAACATCGGGTGAGTGATGGTCCAAAAGACATTCATACAAACCAAACGTCCATGGATTCCTTCACTTATCAAATTCTCTGTTTGGGTTCGGGTGCAGGACAATGGCAGAGCATCTGTCCCAGAGTGAGCTGGACTACCCTTTCAAACTTCTGGAGTATTTCAACGGCTTCAGGGTGTCAAAGGTAACTTCTTTTATTTCATTTTTTTTTTTTAGCTTAGAAGATAAGATAGTAAGTCTCCAAAGGGAAATTAGTTTTGGAGCTTTACAAAGACAACACAAAATACAGAAAATGGACATATCTCAACAGAAGCTCTCATGCAACACAACACATGCTTTCATATTCATTAGACAGTATATAGTAAGCCCATTAACTCCTTTCCTTGGCTCTTTGTTGCTGAGCAACCCTGTCGGCTGCCCTGTTCTCTGCGATGAGTGCAGCACAGCCCTTACACAACGAGATTGCACAACATTGCACAAATAACACATTGCACAAACATAATGCACAACTCCAATATCCTAGTATTGGACAATAACACAATGCACAAATCCATTAGGCTATGTATTCACAAATGACGTGATGCACAACCCAAATTTCATACAAATTGCACAACTAACATATTGCACACCCCCAGTAGACTATGAATTGCACAAGTAACATATTGCACAACCCCAATAGCATACAAGTTGCACAATTTACATATGAAATTCTGGGTGAAGTATGTGGGTCGGATTTAAACTATTTTGTGCCTGTCTAATACTCTTAAATTGTCTGGGGGGGACAGATGGTTTTTGACCCCCATAGTCTTCATAGCTGTCTGAACCTGGCGGGCAATCTGGGATTTGGACTGACTGTCAGGTTACAATACCAGGCTGTGATACTGTATTTTAGAATACTCTAGTATTGCATGATAGAACAACAACGTGATTTTTTTGTTCGGCTCCATACACTCTAAGTCTTTGTAGAAAATGCATCCTCTGATGAAGTCTGGAACACAGAGTATTCACGTGGTCCTTCCAGCTGGGTGCGTTATTGATACGTACACCAACGTACCTGGAAGAGCTAACCTGAGTAAATGGTAACTTACTACAGGCCTGGTGGTCTAGGTCCTTTGGATCTTGCATTAGAAATGACACCATTATCCTCTCAAGACGTCCCATCCTAATGAATGTCGGTGCTACAGGCCTGAAATCACCCTTCACCTTTAGACAAGCTTTTGTAAGTACACGTGTAATTACTGAAGTATTTCACAGGCTTGTGAGTATTTCATCTAGCCCACTGGTCTTCTTAGTACATGACAATCAATCTGACTTCCTGAGGCTCTATCACCAGCCTTGCGTCCAGCTCTGTCTCTCTTTCAGCTAAGGGGACCACTAAGGTCTATATAAAAGAGACTTCAGATACAGTATTAGGGGACCACTAAGGTCTATATAAAAGAAACTTCAGATACAGTATTAGGAGACCACTAAGGTCTATATAAAAGAGACTTCAGATACAGTATTAGGGGACCACTAAGGTCTATATAAAAGAGACTTCAGATACAGTATTAGGGGACCAATGAGGTCTATATAAAAGTCAGTAGAATTAATAATAATTAGATAATTTAGTTTGTAGCGGTGGACTGACAGGCTTGACCTTAAAGCTACGATGCTAACATGGCAGACAATCTATGTGCCTCCAGGTGATATTTTCAGCCTGTGAGCTGGGAGTCTTTGACCTCCTGCTAAGGTCCCAGGAGCCTCTGAGTGCCCAGCATGTAGCCCGGGAGCTCAGCACCAGCGTGGACGGGATGGAGCGGCTGCTGGCCGCGCTGGTGGGCATCGAGATCCTGGAGGTGGAGACCACGGACGGGACAGGTGAGGGGGAAGGGGACGAGGTAATAATGTGATAGATTGTTTGTCAATGCAGACTACATAGGGCCAAAGGTATGTGGACACCCGAGCCAACCAAGGGTATACCTGTGAATGCATTGGGCAACTTAATGAATGCAACTCTTCTCTGTGGTCAACTGTGGGAAACCCAGATGTCGGAGCTACCTTGAACACACCACCAAGGCAGAGATTTTAAAGGATAAACCTGGTGATATTATATATATTTCTTATTGTCAACGAATCCCAAAATAAAAAGACCAAAGCACACAATAAGTGGACAACAACAGGTATTTTATTCTTGTGTGCCATGACGCTTTGCTGTTAATTTAACCCAGCAGTAAAGTGAGTGGGGGTATTTCTGTTAAAACATCACTTTTAATAATTATTTCCCTTAAATCCCCCTCAGAAAAAAGCCAACTCTCTGCATTACTGTTACTGCACACACTGGAGAAAGTGCGTAGGATTTAGTGACATCTAATGGTGAGGTTGCAGATTGCAACCATCTGTACACCTAGTCCCTCACCCCTTTCTTTTCTAAGCACGTGGTAGAACCTACGGTGGCCTTCAGGTAACCGAAAAATGCAAAAGGCCCAATCTTGAGCCGGTGTTTGGTTTGTCCATTCTGGGCTACTGTAGAAGCATGGCGGTGCAAAATGGCGGGCTCCTTTGAAGAGGATCTGCTCCATAGAAATGGAGTCAGGGCTCATTCTAAGCTAACATTCTTAGTTTCAGGTGATAATGCAATAATTATGAATATGATGTTCCAATTCTGTCAATAGATCCCCCTAAAATGCTACACACTGCTCCTATGAGGGCTGCAACTGTCTATCATTTTGTCTAAATAGCTTCAGGAAATTATGAAATAAATCAGAATCAGAAAAACTTTATTGATCCCCAAAGGGAAACTCTGTGTTGCAGTTGCACAAATAGTAGAAATATCAGAGTAGAAATGTAAATAAAGAAATGTAAGGGTTGTGGATATGTACGGTATTTACGTAGTTAAAGGAATTTTATGATACAGTATTTACATAATTAACATAAGCCACTATAAGTCCAATGGGACATCATAAATTTGGTTTGGACCATTAGTCCAAAACCCAAAGATATACATATAGTTCACTATCATATGTGTGTATAAATATATGTATATATCATATTTTAGAAGCTGGAACTGGAGAATGTTTGGAATTTTGGTTTGAAAAATGACTAAAATGGTCATAATCCTTTATCCGACCAATCGTTTTGGTTCAGGCAAACAGACACTAACACACCTGGAGTGCATCTGCATGCATGGCTGCTGTTGATACCTGTGGGGAACTGATGACTGATGATGAGGATTTAGAGTGTGAAAGTGCTTTTCTGGTTACAACAGCTTTGTACAGCAGCACCGACGTGGCCAATCTGTACCTGGCAAAAGGCAGCGGCAAGTCTCTTCATGACATGATCATCTACCAATCCCAGACCATCTACCCGCTGTGGAACAACATGGTGGACGCCGTCAGGTTAGTGGCTTCCAATGAGACCCCTATTCTACTGAATAGAGAGGCTGTGTTAACCCTTTCAGTCCCAGGCCCAAAACTGCTGATTTCTTTCTTTTTTGTTTTTCTTATTATCTTAAAGTGCTCATATTATGCTTCTTGGCATTTTCTCTTTCTTTTATTGTGCTATATGTGTGTTTTGTGCACGTTATAGGTTTACAAAGTGAAAAAGCCCAAAATCAGACAAACGTTTGTCACGTTATAATGCTCACTCTGCTTCTGACTGGCTAGTAGTCCTTACCTAGGTACTGTCAGGACACGCCCTCATACTCCCCTTCTGACTGGCTAGTAGTCCTTACCAAGGTACTGCCAGGGCCCTCATATTCTGCTTCTGACTGGCTAGTAGTCCTTATCTAGGTACTATTAGGAAACGCCCTCATACACTGCTTCTGACTGGCTAGTAGTCCTTACCTAGGTACTGCACACATGTGACCACCAACAGAGAGACTCTGTAGCTAAAACAAGAGCTCAACACACAGGGTGAAAAGAGGAGCTGCAGCAATTTGCAGTACAACAAATACATGGTGTTTTCTAAAAATGTAACCATGTAAATCTATTCTGATCTGATCTGGGCCAGACAGACAACAAAGATAGAAATCATATCACAACCATACAGGGAGAGTAGTACACAGCTGTTAAAACATAATAAAATATATGACACACTGGTACTGAACCATCTCTAAGGACCAGGGCTATTCATATGTTGATTGACAGTAACCTAGACCAATCGCAGAAGGTAGCAGGAGACCCCCTCGTTATTAATCAGATAAGTAACAAATTATATTCTAAGTGCAACATATTCTACAGACGGAAACTAAGAGCAAACATTTCAATTCTCGGCATTTTCTCAAGTGCAAACAGAAGTGTGTTATTTCCCACCACGCAGGGAGGGGAAGAATCAGAACGAAAAGACCTTCGGCCTTCCACCAGAAGATATTTTCCAAGCTATTTACAGGTTGGTGTCGATTTTGTTGCTTCACGTGCCTACATTATGTAACTTCTGAAATCTTTTGACTTTTATGATTATGAACTTTTCCACCCAGATCAGAGGAGGAGAGGCTGAAGTTCATGGGTCTGATGAACTCCTCGTGGGTTCTCGACGGACACGACATTGTGACGGCGTTCAACCTCTCCTGCTTTCAGGAGATAGTAGATCTTGGAGGTTAGAGGCTCGATTCCCTTTATGAATATTTGTATATTTATTTATGTTTAAAAGTTTTGTTCGCATTATTGATCATGAAACAATGTGTCCAGTGTGACCAAATGGAAATGATAAAATGGCACACAAAAAAAATCAAATAAATCATTCTAATAGGAATGCTTTTGACTAAATTATAATAAAATGCATTAAATAGGCAAAGGAATGACATATGTTCACGGACACCACCAAAGATCAAAATATTGTTTTTAAAGTGCCCATATTCTGCTAATTTTCAGATTCAGAAGTGTATTTTGAGGTTGTACCAGAATAGGTTTCCATCGTTTTGTTTTCAAAAAACACCATCTTTTTGTTGCTGCAGATCCTGTTTTCACCCTGTGTGCTTGGGTCTCTGTTTTAGCTACAGAGTGAGACATCTCACTTCTATACTATCTTTGTTGGGAGCTGGACATGCTCAGTAGCTCGGTAAGATCCCATCAGCTAGATAACTCTTTCTCCAGCTTTGGTCAGTCCAAGGAAGGATCAGCTGGGGGACTTCTTCTAGACGAGGGGCACCTCAGGGACAGGAAGTAGTTCCTCTGGAGATTATGGTCAACTAGTGGCTGTTGCAGCAGTGTTTTGCAGAGATGACAAACACTTCCTGTACTCAAGTAGAAGTACAGATACTTGTGATGAACAATACTCTGGCAAAACAAGTACTGATTTAACATCTTTACTCAATAAAAGTAACAAAGTACAGGCTTGGAAATGTACTTAAAGTATAAAAGTAAAAGTAGTAAAAAATGTCATTTGCAAAATGACATTTTTATACACCACCATTGCAACCACACATATTACTGTGTGCAAGCTGAGAAACCTCAGTGGACATGAAAAAAGGCTTTTTTTATCCCATTGGCTACATTTTAAATGTCTGCCAATTGCATAAAACATCACTCATTATCCTCCTAGCTAGTCTTCTTTTTCTTTTCTCTGATAGACAACCTTTACTACAAAACTAAAATAACGAGCCAGTTTTGTAAATTGTAAGTAGTAAAAGTAAAAAGTTGCAGAAAAAATAAATAGTAAAAATATCTGATAAAATCTACTTGAGTACAGTAACGTTTCTTTCCGTCTCTGGTGTTTTGCCATTGAGAGTGAGCTAGCATGCTAGCTACTAGCATGCTACAGTTAGCCACCTCGTCTCTAGTGACGTAGAAAGCCGTGCATATGTTGAACAGCTCACCCGGAGACTAAAGACAGAGGACATTCAGAAACCAGGTCTCACTCAAAACACCATGGATAGTGTTTTTTCCAAGTTTGTATCCATTTGGAAGCACCAGGGACACCAAATAACACCCCAAATCCCTGAAAAAGTCATTTTTTGATAATATGGGCACTTTAATGAATTCATTAGACTTGTATTTCCCCCTGTTATTTAACAGTTAAGAAAGTGAATTCCTGTTGACATTATTCTGTCTGAATAACTCCCAGGATGCACCGGTGCTCTGGCCCGGGAGATGGCCAAGGCTTACCCGTCGTCCTCCGTCACCGTGTTGGACCTCCCGCAGATCGTAGAAACGGCTCAGAAACATTTCTCTCAGGAGAACGACACGGTGCTATTTCAGAGTGGTGAGCCTCATTCAGCCCTGATTAGACCTCATTCAAGAGTAGAGTTCTTTTGGAGGCTGTAGTTTGGGAGAAGTGTTTCTAATAATCCTTACACCTCAGATTGAGCATATCATAATCGCCTCTCTCTATTTTTTTTAATATATATTATTAATCCCGCAATTGGAAATTTCAATGTTTTCACTCGGCTGTTATTACACACACAGGCGTGAATTACACACACATGCTCAGTACCTATACATGCACTGAATAGAGAGAGATCAGAGTAGGAGTGTGTGTGTGTGTGTGTGGGGGGGGGGGGGGGAATGAACTGGCACTGGAGGTGAACTGGAGGTGAACTGGCACCTCTCCAGCTACCAGTCTGTTTGGGGACTTGAACCAGCAACCCTCCGGTTCTCAACCCTCCAGATTGTTCTACTGCCCCCCCCCCCCCTCAAACATACAATAACAATACAATTCAACATATAAATTGTTTTTAAATTGTTAAATGTAATTGTTTCTATGGAGGTTGCCACTTATTAAGCCCCTTGGAGGGTTTTTCGGCAATCGTCCATCACATCTTTTTTTGGGTAATACATAATACTGTCTTAATGTTTTTTTAGTGAAAATAAAATAAATCAAATCAAATCAAATAAATAAAAAAAATCAACAGCAGCACAAACTTCAATTCAATTCAATGTTATTTATAGTATCAATTCATAACAAGGGTTATCTCGAGACACTTTAAAGATAGAGGAGGTCTAGACCACACTCCAGAATTTACAAGGACCCAACAGTTCTAGCAGTTCCCTCCAGAGCAAGACTTCAGCCTCCAAACTGACCAGACAGTTAAAAACAGACCTTAGAACCCCCGTGAAGGATTCATTGCAGGAATATTTTATTTTTTACCACGGTGTTCCCTAACAAAGTGGCAGCTGACAGTGGATTTAAAAAAAGGTTGTGTTGTCCATGTACACGCAGGAGATTTCTTCAGCGGTGAAATCCCTCCTGCTGACCTCTACGTTCTGGCCAGAATCCTTCATGACTGGCCTGAAGAGAAGGGCCTCACGCTGCTGAGGAAGATCTATGACACATGCAAACCAGGTGGGTTTTTCAATAAACCAGAGCATGTTTTTCTCCTATCCCAGAATGCTGTGTGGACTCGCCAGACCCTCCTCCGCAGCTCCGTGGAGGAAGGTCTGGCAGTGCAAGACTAGTAAAAGAGTAAACGGCCCTAATCAGCTGATAATAGAAAGCAGGAGAAGACGTACCATAAGAGAGTCCTCCCGGCTGAATTCACGCTAAGCTTCGTGTGATGATGGTGAACATGTCACCTCATCTCTCTAGCTTTTTACTTGTTGAAACAAGGGTTCCATGTAGGGTAGGGTACCAAAACCCCGTTCCACTAGGGAACTTAAAATTGCCATATTTCTCTCTGGGCTCTGGTTAGCATACCAACTCAACATCTATTTGTTAAAGGTGCACTTGGAGTTCCCGCATGGTCACTTCTGGTGACAGGAAACAAGCTTACACAAGCTTACCCTCCCCCCCCCCCATGTTTCTGTAACTGTCACCAACCCCCACCCCCTCCCCTAAACATCTTGTCCGATTGGCTGGAGTGGTTTGTTGTATTTTGGTGCACAGCCTGTGCCTCTAGTGTTTGTCGACCCTTGTGTTGTCTTGTTAATTCTCGTTGAATTATTATTGTAGTTGTGTGTTAGGTGACTTGGGTTTACTTATTATATATTTAAGTACTTTAAAACATGAATATAGTGTTAAATGTAAATCATTTTAAATATTTTAAAAACTATAAAAAAGCCTTTCTTTGATTCCTTTTTCATTTTTTTTAAGAATCAGTTTAGGAATCAGAATCGTTTTAAAAGTACTAGTCTGGCGTCGTAATAATCCAAACGGTACCCAACCCTACTTCCATGGCAACATGACACATTGTTATTGTTCAATTTCCCAGCCTGTGTGTGTGTGTGTGTGTGTGTTTGTCACTGGCAGGCGGCGGCGTCCTCCTGGTGGAAGCCATGCTGTTTGAGAACAGACGAGGGCCCGTCATGGCTCAGATCTTCTCCCTCAACATGCTGGTGCAAACCTCGGGCCGGGAGCGCCCCCCATCCGAGTACATCCGCATCCTCAACCAGACCGGCTTCCACAACGTTCAGGTGTGCCGGACCGGCAAGTCCTACGACGCCATCCTGGCCATCAGATGAGCTCAGGGCAGTCCAGAGGCGCCCCTCAAAGTCTGGGGGTAGTAAAGAAAGGTGATCTGGGACTTTCAAGGCCTCGGAAAGGTTTGGAGGTGGACCTAAAACATATTAGACTCTGAAAGTAAGCTCTCAGTGCACATGGATCCCCAGTAGGGCTGCACAATTAATCACAATTTTATCGAAATCTCAAAATGGACTAATACAATATAGAAATCTCAGGGGGGAGCATCTTTGCCAAAATCACACTATAACAATTTTAATATTGTAAAAAAATATAATATCATAAAAATGAGAATAATAATAATACAAAAATGATCATGTCTTTTAACATTGTGAATCCTTTTGCAATTGCGATATCAGTCAATATAATGATAATTATATCATTTTTGTGATGAATACTAGCCCCTATAGGTAATATATTTCTGCTCCTTTGTAAAAAAAATAAAAAAATAAAAATAAAGTACAATCAATTCGGGTTAAAGGAATAGTTTGACATTTTGGGAAATACTCTAAAGATTTTAGCTTCGTGTTTTTCTTTCTGCTAAAAGACTCTCATGTCTGTACGCTAAATATGAAGCCACAGCCTGCAGTCAGTCTGTTAGCTTAGCTTAGCATAAAGACTGGAAACAAGTGGAAAGCGCTAGCCTGAATAACATGTCATGTTATTACAACGCAACCAATACAGTATTTGGTACGGGATCATTATAATATTTTTTTTTTTTAAGAATTGTGGTACGTTTACAGATTGAACAGTGTTTTAAAGCAAAATGATTTTTTTGTACTTTGTTTCTTTTTTATTGACATGCTCAAAAATACCACAATATATATCATATTCCAAAAAAAAAGAGAAACCACTTATTGATAGATTTGGGATAGCTTTTTTTTCATGATGAAAAACTCAAAAATCCCACTGTAATCATTGTAAAAACTTGTTCAAAACAGATGTTTTAGGCAACAGCGTTGTCAGTTTGCACCCTGTTGAAGGAAGTCTTCCCAAAATGTCTGTGTATATTCATTTTTTCACAATTATTTTTGAAGTCAAAAACACCAAAAGTAACAACACCAACCTTGTTGCCATGAACCATGTACATATTTTTAAATACGTTGTGTATATTGTCCATGAACGGTAAAAACATCCATAAAACAAAGAAGAGGGGAGGCAAAGCAACCGCCATGTTCATAATTTCAAAGAATATGTTCTCCATTTTGTCCGACTCGCAAAGCATAAATCCTTTCTCCGTCTTAGAAGAATCTCCAGTGTAAGCTGTAGTGTAGGAAGATAGAACTTGTTATGCAGTAAAAAAAATAGCTTTAAAAAATACAGACTTTTGTGTATGATGTGATATTGTGGGGCTGTGTTCCTGGCTTTCCTGTGATGAGTTCAGGTTCCCTCTCAGACTGCATGTAAACCCCAGACTCTGCAGAGCAAACCTCCGTTTACCTCCATTATTCCTCCACTGGTGTTAAAAAGTTCTTTATTTTTTTATTTTTGGACTGTTGTGTGACCTTCTAGTTGAATAGAAATCACTTGTTGTTGTTTTTATGAGCTGTTTTTATTGGTATTTATTGCATTTCAACATCTCGTGCTTACAACAGAAAGTAATTTACATCTTCTCAGCTCTAAATAAGTACTGGAAATGTCACATATTGAATATTTATTACAGAACAATGTAATCAGAATCAGAGTTATTGGCCAGGTTAGTGCAAACAAACAAATAATTTGACTCCGCTTAGCTATTCAATTCCAACACTCCCTTACATAGGCTCCGATTTAGGTTTTTCTCCATGGGTGCTCATGGGTGCATCGCCCTTAGAAACAAAAGTAGTCAAAAAATGTTCGCATTTCAGAACCTTAGGAAAAGGACAAATGCCTATTAACTCAATAATAAAGCCGTGAAATATCTTTCAATCAATCAATACCACCTGTCTGGTAGCCTAGCAACATAACAAATTACAATAGGACACTCCACCAACTGCAATATTTCATTTAAATGAATGTAGCCAGTAAATATTGTTGAGTATGCGGTATAACAATACAATAGAATATACTAAAAATATACAATAATAATTGAAGAGAGTGAAGGAATAGTGCAAAATCAGTATATAATCAATATAGTCTGAGATTTAAGATTTAAATATAAATATAGTGGAAGGCAGTTCAGCACAGTGGTGGAATATTAATAACAATTATGTAATTGGAAAAGGTGCATTTTCCTTTTTTGTGATTTGTCCCAGATGATGAGCCTATGCAAAATGTCATGATAGAAAAATGTTGAAATCTGTATATATATATATATATATATATATATATATATATATATATATATATATATATATATATATATATATATATATATATATATATATGATCAGCACACGGTTGTGTAGGCTTGTTTCCTGTCCTCTTATCATTCCACGTGTGGGCAGCATGCATCCTGCAGATAACTCCCAGACATACACTACATCTACTTAGTTATTTCTAAATAGTTCATTCAATAAAACAAAAACTATATTTAAAAGCAACGTGCATGTGTTAAAAGCCACCAGGTGATGGATTTTGACAATGCAGTTGTCTTTCTATTGGTGCCGGGGTTTTTATGTTACATTGGTTTGTTAAAGGACAACTAACGAACAATGACATATTCTTTTTTATGTATTGCAATCCTAACAATAAAAAAGTAAATACACCCGGAAGTGTGCATTTGACATCGGTTTTTCCAAATATATTTCCATTATATGTTTAGGGGATGATTTGCTGTAGTCTGCAACCCTGTCAGTAGAATATTTTATAAGGTTGAATTGTCTTAACTTGTAGCTTTGTAAGAAAAATGGTTGTCAAAGGGTTAATATAACATTTCTGGAATTTTCTAACTAAATATAGGCTATTTCCTTCTTTTAAATTCTAGTTGTTGGTGTTCTGTCTCTTTAATAGATAGTGTACTTTCCATTTACAGTATGGTACTTTACATAAAAGGAGTCAATGGGACAGCTGCGTCATGCAATGATGTTCACATTATTCGTTTGTTAATTTTAATTTTAATCTAGAACATTAGTGTTCTAGATTAAAATTAGCTTAGCATAATGTGATGATAACCCATTATCACATTTTTGTTTTGTCACAAAAATGTGATAATGGGTTATCATCACATAATATAAGTTAGATAAAAACGTGACAGTAATAAAATTAAAAAAATATATTGCAGGGGACATTTGAGGATGCATACTATGGAAAATGCACATATATATAATTATGTTTATAAGCCACATACCAGGTTATTACTTATTATTTATAATACATACTTATAAATAAGTTATAACAAAAAATCTTTAAAGCAGTAGTTATATGGCTTTTTGACGAATTTCAATGATTTTACAGTATTTTATTTCAGTAATAAAGGAATTAGGCTTTCTGTTTTTCCACCTACAAATATGGATATGTTTCTTTCCCATATAAATTACTGTATCCATTAAAGAAGACATGTGGCTGTTAAGATTTTCCATATAAAATAAGACATTACGCTGAATATGGGAATAATGTGATTGGAAACATTGTAAAACATATTTTCCAGCATTAATAGCAGCAGGATTATTAGTACCGGGGCCGGTTGGGGTTTCTGCCGCCCTCCAGCGGCGCACAGGCGCAGCAACAGCCCGGCTGGGTAACCTCCTCCCCGGCCGCCGCTCTGTGTTTGTGTATGTGGAATGCGGGTCAAGCGGAACTCACGGCTGTGCGCTTCACATCAAACTCAAAACACCGGCTTTCATCGGCCTGACGTGCTCTGTATGTACCGTCCAATTTATTTTCAAATACACACTGGTTTAATTCGTGTCCATATCTAAAAGAATGTTCTTAACGGGCTATTTGAACGAGTTAATATTTCTAGTATGTTCGCAATAGCAGTCCACTAGGAAAACGCGACATCGTCATTTAAAATGGCGCCAAAGGTTAACCTCAGCCAGTGGATCGCTGGTAAATCTACAACACTGTCCACTTTGCTGCTGGTTAGCAACATAAATAGCACAACAACACTATCGTATTAGTTAATTTGCAGCGTTCACGGTTGTGTTCGCATTGATTTAAAGTAGTTTGAATCAATTATTGACCCTTAACCTTTGACAGATAGGTGGCTGGGGACTGATTGATAATACGAGAGCAGCATGTAAGCAGCGCTGGCTAATGCTAAATGCCAACTACATTACATACGTGTAGCCCTCAGCTAACAAGCTAGCCAGTGTTGCTAATGCTGCATTCAAGGGATGTCGAAAGAATCGAACAAATTTATTTCAGTCTGCGAAAATTCACGTCAATGCCCTCTCAACTCGGAACAACAACTCAAAAAGTCGGCGAAAGTTTTGCATTACAGGATTTACCGATTTGGCGTGACATTACGCTGTAACAAGGCGGACAAAAGTAATTGTGAGGTTAATGGTAAGACTTTTTATTTTAATTCAGTTTTGCTTGCCTGGACTCCATGATGGAAGTTAACGTTAATTTGCAATATGGTATTAGGTTGTTGTAACCGGTTGTTATAGTAAGTTGCTCTCCACGTAGGGTGACATATTAGTTTGAAAAGTTGTTAATAAGCATTAACCCTAATAACAAGTCAAGTGTATATTTCTGTGGATTTAGGAAACTACTTTCCCAACGGGGTAATGGGAAAATCCGAGGAGCACATGATGGCAACATAATCACCAACGTCAGCTAAATGTAGCTAATGTGCAGAGTAGAAAACATGTATTTAAGCGTAAACCCTTCTTGAACCAGTCTCTGTTTCAATTTTTTGCAGAAGGTAAACGGGAGTAGCGGAACATTTTGAAAAAAACAGAACAGTTATCATAAACATTTCCACTCGATGGTGTGGGTGGGCCCCCATGTTGCATAATAACGGTTGTGGGGAGATTAGCGCTGGCTAACGTTAGCCACCTAGCATTAGCAGTGTGATTTAAATAATGCAACGCTATGTGGTTTGATTTAAAGCCATTAAGTTCATGTCGTAAAAACACAATATTGCCTTACGCGTGTTACCATGTTGCCGGGTAACCACCAGCTAGTTTAGCCTGCGAGCTAAAGTTAGCTGCTAACGTTACTTTCTGTTGCATGTTTGCTGGAAGAAGGGGCGTAGCTATCATGCTGTTAGCCTAGCCAGTTAAATTAGGAATATCACATTTTCCCCCTTGTGCATACTATCAGCTATCCCTGAGATACTTCCACCTGTCGGGAGTTTTAGAGCCCCTGCTTATGTTTTTATCATGCAAGCTAAATTCGTAGCAACGTAAATGGCGTTGTTTCCTGTCTGTGTTGCATGTGGTTACTTCTTGTTATCATCGCTGAACAGTGACTGTGGTATGTAATGTTGTACACATCCTTAGCTGCAGGGTTGGTTTGCTGTCAGAGCAAAAAGGAAACGGTGGAAAAGTGAAATTATTATATATAACTTTACTGTTTCTCTCTGATATCGACCTGCTTAAATCCATTTTTATGGTCTGGAGTCTTGTTGATACATGAGCTTCAAGTTTTCAGAATTGTATGCAAAGTTCAAGTTTGTGTCCACAATGTAGAAAAATCAGTCATATAAGATTTTTTTTTGTATACCCAGTTCGTATAACTGCAACTTCAAATATATAAATATTGAAATACTTTCATCAGTCACTATTGTGTTACATCGTTCAGTAACATTTAGGGATATTTATTTAAATGAAAAAAAAACGAGAATACAGTTTTATATTAGAAAAATTCCAGAAATGCGTAACAAAACAAACAGATTTCCCTAACATTAGTTATTTGTGTTCTCACTAAAATAATATGATAATAGTTTGTTTTATTGCCAGAACAGATGAACATCAAAATATAATAAACCTCTGATAAATACAATGTATAACAATACAAAGTTAAGATATGAAACTTAAAGTCCTTTGAACAAAAACACAATAACAAGAAATAATCAGTGTTGCCAACAGAAACGTTGTAGAGCGTCCTTTGGTGGACAAACTATAAATGAATAACTTAAAAAAAACATTTTTTTTTTAATAAGTTATTATAAATGCTGATGCCTAATCTTGGCCCATATCACTCGAGCTCTACTTTACATTGGCACATTAACGATCTTCAACAGCAGTGTGAGTACTCCACTGTGTCATGAGTATGCTTTTATACATGATGGAAACTAACTAATGTGTATAGGTATAACTCTGCATTAATGCCATGCCCTCTAACTTTGAGTCTATTGCTCATTAAGTATGTCAGTGATTAAGTAGATTAGGTGCGAACATTGTGCTATAGCATCTGGTCAGACTTTATTTCCCAAATGTTCATATCAAAGCTGGATATCTTGTGGCTTGTCATCAGTCCCCTTCTGTAACTTAACCTCCTGCCTGGTTTGTGTTAAGCGTACCTACGCCAGAGCTCCGCAGACAGACGACGATGAAGAGAAGCAGGCACCCCAGCAGCAGTGATGACTCCGACAATGGAAGTAAGCAAAATATTGTTTCCGCTGACTCGTTCTTACCAAGTCCAAATATAGATCTGAATGAGGTCAATCTCTCTGCTGCTTTCCTTAATTTGCTGCACAGGAAATGGCAGCTTGTATCCATAAAGACCGCAAATTGTAATTTTGAGATAATGAAGATAGTATTTCATTTTTGTTTTTGTGTGTAAATGTCATTTTTGTCAGCCAAGTACATTTTCTAGCCATTACAAATAGCCTTTTCCTATTGGCTTTACGTTTTTTTTGTCAAAGTAGTTGTCCCTTCCCTGAAAATGTATCTTTCATCTCGTTACTGTCAGTGTCAGTAAATGTATACTTCATGTTCAGCAAGGAAATCAAGACAGAGAAAAGGAAAGAAGGGCGGCAGATGGACCAAGATTAAGGAAAAGAGAAAGAAGACCTACAGTCTGAGAGACAGGAGACAGAATAGGGACACTTGGACGTTTAACTACATCCTGGCAGGTCAGACAGACAGGCTTGAATGTGACATCAGCGAACAAATTCAGAAACTTCTTGTAGCGTTTGTGTCATCGTTCAAATACTCTCAAATGGGTGGGGTTCTACCACGTTATATAAAATGTTGTGGTAAGTTGTTAATTGCGGAAAACCAAAGTGTAGATGCTTCCATGTGATTGTTTGGGTTTCCATGTTATCCAATCCATCTGACGGGCCATCTGCTATAACAACAAACCCAAAGCTCTTACGGAAAATTGCTTTTAGCCCAGGTCCGATTCAGGGTTTTGTTAGGTAAACAATCTTTTAGGATTTTTAGTTTCAACATGTAAAGAGAATGATGGCTTTGTTGTGAAATCCAAACCTTCTGCATAAGGCGTGGTTGTTTATTTAAGCATCAGAAACAGAAAAAGAAGAAATGAGACATTTAACACCCTGTTATGTTCCTCCAGGTAATTCCACCTGCTGGTCCCAACATTCATCACAGCCCAGGAGGGGGACTGGGCAGAAACCCTCCGAGGTACGTCTGGCTGAACTCTTAATCACGTTTTAGGATGATAAGAATTTAATGAACATGTGTATAAGCCATAATTGAAGAACTATCCTCTGCTCTTATGTTTTAGTGCGTTTTCTTTTCATGTTTCATTTGTATTAACTCAGGAAAAATCACACTACAAACATGATTTAAGGAAAAAATTTATATTAAAACACGTCTTTATTTGTCACATTCAACGTGGAAGATTGCACATAAGTGCAATCTTCCACGTTGTACAGTGTACTGCTGTTATCTGTGGACTTGGTCTCTGCAGGCAACTGTACACTCCCTCTGACCACCAGCCAATCAGATCAAAACAAAACAGTGACTCAGGCCTAAGTAGGATTGTGATTGGCTTGGTTATGCCTGGCTATGTGTAGTGGTAGATTTTTAATTTTTTTTTATAACATTAGAACTTGAGCTTTAGGATGATTGATGTATAAATTGTTTCAGATTAAATCATTAATGCTGATAAACCAGTGTTGTGGCTGTATGACTACTGAAGAGAATATGTGATAGTATGTCAGAAAAAACTAAATAAATATGACCCCCCTCACAGGCTAGAATTATTCACTGTTGCAACTAGGGCTGCACAATATATATTTAATTTTTATTTCAACTGCCGCAATAATCACTGCATATGACCAAAGACGCTCAGAGATTCTTTGTGCGTAGTTGAAAGAAAATATCAGCAGAAAACTGCACTATAAGATGAAACTGTTATTCTTTTCATGGTTCAATGTTTAATTTGTTCAATAAAAAAATACTGTTGTATTTTAGCAGATTACTGAAATCAGCAAAACTGAGTACACTTTAACATGTTTTTATTTATCCCAAGTTATATCTGTAATTTGATAAACAATGTTACTGCATGTTTTCCTCTCATCCTGCAGCCCTACTTTGAACAGTGCTTGCAGTGAAGCGTACTGACTTCTGTTTTTATGCGCCTGTCGCAGGTTTTCAGGACCGACCTGATTACCGCCATGAAGGTGCATGACTCGTACCAGCTGAACCCGGAGGACTACTACATCCTGGCCGACCCGTGGAGGCAGGAGTGGGAGAAGGGCGTCCAGGTCCCCGTCAGCCCCCAGTCCATCCCGCAGCCTGTCGCCAGGTAGGATTGGGCATCCAGAACCCATTCCTACTTGGAATCGTTTCAGAAATTTTGATTCCAGTGGAATAGTTTCTTTATTGATTTGGTTTCAAATCCAATCTTCAGTTCCATATTTAACATGCGCAAGTTTTGGTTTCCATAGCAGCCAGTTGCTTGTTGTTTTGCAGCCATGAAGCGGCGCTCTAGTGTGGATTTATTTTAAGTTGAAAAAGCTCTGATAAACTGCAACCCACCAATGCATCAAAATAAAACTTTCCTCTTATTGAAATAGCATGTGACCCATTTCAACCCCACCCTGCAAAGAATTGGAAAATCAAATATTGATAACAACTGGAATCCAAAAGAAGAATTGCAATACATATAAGAATCGTTAAAATCCAAACGATGCCCAACCTTAGTCACAGGGTTGACCCTGGTCCGGTCCACAATTGGGAATGTAGGAGAGGTGAGATGTCACTTCTTTGTGTAAAGACGGCTGCTTGTGTTACAGGCGGCAAGTCTTTAAAAACCTTCAAATGCTCATTCATTAATGACTGACTCACTGAGGAAAATGTAACAGCCAGATACTTCCTAATGTCTAATCATGGACACATTTGCTCTTTGGTTGAATTACAATTGTATAAATGTCCAAGCACCCCAACGTGTTGACGAGACAGATTTTGTGTGTAGAAAATGGATAAATGTTTTTATTGTGATCACTCTTTTTTTTTTTTTTTTTTTTTTTTAAGACCCAGACATTTGTTCTTGCACCTTGTGATGATCTTTCCTCTAAAAAGAATTGTTGAGATTTTGTTAAAAATCACAGGAAGGATGTAGAGAGTATTTGTGGAAGCCTAATTTATGCTAAAATGCTGCTCATTTGACATACATACATTTGTTCATATGTATTGTGCATGTGTGTGAGAAGCACTCTGCAAATGCATGATTTAAAAGTTCTATAAAGTGCTTAGAAAATGGATGGATGGATAATTGAAAGTACCATACTGTAAATGCAGGACAGTGAACTGACACGTATGCTCGCATCTCTGCAGGGTGCTGGCTGAGAAAGGAAAGGAGGTCATGTTCATCAGGCCGAAGAAGTTGATCCGGACGTCTGGCACCGAGGCGCTGGGCTACGTGGACATCCGGACGCTGGCGGAGGGGATGTGCCGCTACGACCTGAACGACGAGGACGTGGCCTGGCTGCAGACCGCCAACGAGGAGTTTGCAGAGATGGGTGAGTCCCAAAAGGGATGTCGGGGCCCGGTTCAGACCAAAAATTCTGAACCGCCCCGTCTCAGCTCAAATAAAACCGGCTGTGACTTAGTTGGTCCAGTCATAGCGAAGTCATTTAGTAAAGTCAGATACAATAAAAATAATCAATCTATTTTCATTTCTGTTACAAACGGAGGCTCTACAAGAGATGTAAAACATGTTTATTCTGATTCATCACTGGAAATGTAACGGTAGCAGGCATCTCACTATCCCTAACGTTGTCCACATTCATATTTAGAACCAACAAATTACATATATTTGGCAACAAAAAACCTAGACGTCGGAAGTTAGGGCGGAAGTACAAAGAGTCATTGCTATGGAGATGATACACCGTCTCTGTGTGACCTGGCCGGTTTTAGAGCGAAAGGGAAGTGTAAAGTATCAGATTTCTTACTTTCACCCTCTCCGCTTCGCTTCATCTTCTCCTCCAGCTGGAGACTCTGCTTATGCAACATGTTTTGAGTTTTCTTTTTGGGCTGCTCGTGTTGCTGCGACGTTGTTGTCTACAGTTGAGCTCTGTCTTTGGTGTCTTTTCAGTTTGATGACTCACAGAGTAACCTTTTGTATTAGTGCTGTCAAATGTTTAAAATATTTAATTGCGATTAATCACACATTTTATCTATTCTAAGTGTCCCTTCATGTCTTTTTGTCCCCATGATTTTGTCTCATTTTAATGTTCTCATCAACACAGAGAAGGGGATTGGCTCACTTTATGCAAATGTTTTTTTTGTTGAAAACCATCCACTCAAAACGTAACGTTACTACTCTTTGGCCGGCTCGCAAGCCCAAACGCCGTGTGTGTGGCGTGCCTGCTGTTGTTTTGTTTCTGGTCCAGCTATATCCGATGGGTGTTGTAGTTTTTCTAACGTTACTAGTTGTGCCGACAGCATGTGAAATGTGAAATTCAACAAGTTTCTCATGTCCCAGAGTAGCGTAGGATGCAATATTGAAATCAGGAAACTGGACTTTTCTGGAGGAGGTTGGGCCATTTCACGACAACTAAAGAAACCTTGTGACAAACAAGCGAGTAAACCTTTTACTCCCGGCTTTTGCAGCGATGGCGCCGCTGGACGAGATCACTATGGAGCGCGCGATGGAGGAGTTTGAGCGCCGCTGCCACGAGAACATGACGCACGCCATGGAGACGGAGGAGGGGCTGGGCATCGAGTACGACGAGGACGTGGTGTGTGACGTCTGCCGCTCGCCTGACGGGGAGGACAACAACGAGATGGTGTTCTGCGACAAGTGCAACATCTGTGTCCACCAGGTCAGAGGTCAACACACGCACAGGCCTTTTTAAAGGAGTAATGAGAGTTAATGAGTGTGATAGTGCTGTAGTCGAGACCACCTTAACCAAGACCCGACTGAGACAAGACCAAGACTTTGAGGGATCGAGAGCAAGACTAGACCAAGACCAGACCAAATAACTGTCAAACAACTGAAACTAAATCCCTGAAGTATACAATATCAACTAGCTAATACGTATAGCTAATATTTGCTACGTTTCTGAAGAATTGTGATACAGCGGCAGATTGAAAATGATAGCTTGCTATCTTTGCTAGACTTGGCTTACCTAGCACACAAACTGCTGTGTTTTTCCTTTAAAAAAAGCAAAATAAAAACGACTCATCTTAAATGTCAGATCAGCTGTTTGCTGTGGTTTCATCTGACACACATGCACACACACACTCTCTCTGTGTCTTCTTGTGTTGCTGCTGTATTGATTTCCAGTTTTTCCCCCTGTGTTTGTGTTTCTCATCAGGCGTGTTACGGCATCCAGAAAGTCCCAAAGGGCAGCTGGCTGTGCCGGATCTGTGCCCTCGGCATCCTGCCCAAGTGCCAGTTGTGTCCCAAGAAGGGGGGGGCCATGAAGCCCACCCGAAGCGGAACCAAGTGGGTCCACGTAAGCTGTGCCTTGTGGATTCCAGAGGTGAAGATAACATTTCATTTTTTTTCCTCTCTCTGTTTTTTAACCCAAATAATTACATTCATTCTTCCTGTCTTCGACACAGTATTACAGTACTGTGTGGATCTTTAAAAAAAAGTTAGAATAGAACTAATTTAACTTTGTATAGGAACAGCAATAGAAATCATGTTTAAGGACAATTCCAGTTTATAATCCCTGATGTATGTTGTGTATGGATATGATGAATGTTAATGCTGACATTGACCTCCATCTGATTATTCCCACAAAGTTCATTCATCACATTGGTAACTTGCATTGCAGTTGAAAAAAATGATCAGTCACTGCCACTGAAAAATGAATAATCATGCATCACGTGCTTATATCAACTTTAACAATTTTATAAAAAAAAGAAATGACAATCATTTTTACAGTCCAAAATACAGCTTAAAACTAGAAGCTGGTAGGCTGTCTCTCCTGTTATTTATAAAATAATCAAAGACTTTTCTGCCTGAAAAGTAAAGTAAAATGTAGATTTTTCCTGATTACAGCCTTAAATGGTAGCCTTCAAGTTGTCAAAAATGACATATGACTTATTGCGTGGAAATGTAAACATCTACGACTCTGGTAAATGAGTCAGCGCCACCTGTCCCGCGCTGACCCCCGTGTCATGTTCCATGTTAAATGTGCTGTGCAGGTGAGCATCGGGAATCCAGAGAAGATGGAGCCCATCACCAACGTGTCCCACATTCCTAGCAACAGATGGGCTCTGATCTGCTGCCTGTGCAAAGAGAAGGCCGGAGCGTGTATACAGGTAGAGTCACCGCTCACGTTTCACCCGTACACGAGACATTTAATGAGCCGACGCGTGGAAGAATAACTCAGACTGAAGTTGGATATGTCCTCAGTGATGTGTCCCTCTGCATTTCACAACCAAACAAATTAAACTGTAAAGACTGCTGCCTAGAGTTATCCTGTTGTATGGATATGGGACACAGCTATAGACTTGTATATAACTTATAATCATATGGGACTGTGTGTTTTTGTATGTTTACCCGTGTCACGTCTGCTGTAGTGCTCTGCAAAAAACTGCCGGACCGCCTTCCACGTGACGTGCGGCCTCCACGCCAGCCTCGAAATGAACACCATTCTCACCGAGGACGACGAGGTCAAGTTCAAGTCCTACTGCCCCAAACACTCGGGGCTGGAGGGCGCCGAGTCCAGGGAGCGAGACTCTGGGGGAGAGGAGGAGAGGGAGAGCGCCAGAGACAAGAAGGGCAAGAGGAGAGGCAGGGTCAGAGGGGAGGAAGACGCCGCCGCCTCCTCTTCCTATGTGGCCCCGCAGCTGGCCGCCAGAGCGCCCAGCGACCTGCAGGCGCTCGCCTGCCGCCAGCAGGAAAAGCGAGTCAGCCTCCGCAAGCTGAAGCTGCAGGAGATGGAGGAAGAGTTCTACCAGTTTGTGGAGGTGGAGGAGGTGGCCGCCCACCTGAAGGTGGCGTCCGAGGCGGTGGACTTCCTGTACCAGTACTGGAAACTCAAGCGCAAAGCCAACTTCAACCAGCCGCTGCTCACGCCCAAGAAGGACGAGGAGGACAGCCTGGCGCGCCGCGAGCACGAGGTGCTGCTGCGCCGCCTGCAGCTCTTCACACATCTGCGCCAGGACCTGGAGAGGGTAGGTTTCCACTTCCCCCGCTCCAGAGTTAAAAGAGGCCGTGAGACGAGAAGGGGAACGCCGGTGGAAAGAAATTAAAAATAAATTCTGAACATGGTGGAAAGGTTTGCTTCTTTGTAGATAAGATTTCTTCACGTTACAGCAGTGCAAGAGTCAGGATAGAGGTAGGAAATAGTGCAGTACATATTCATAAACTTCATGGCAAAAGTTGTATAGATTATAATGCAAATCCAAAATCCGAGTGTTGAGATTACTGGAGAACAGCAGCGTTCACCTGCAGTCCCGTTAAAAATTGGCTAAATGTGAAATGAAAAGCCAGTTTTTATGCTCCGATATGGTCAAAAATGAATTATCATTAAAAAAAAAAGGACTGGGGAAATGTGGATATTGTGAACAAAATTCAAAATAAACCCATTTATGTTATATAAATGGAGTTTTGCAAATATTGTTAGTCCATTACCCCAAGTCCTTATGAATAACTATTAAAAAATTATTTTGGTGTGTATGCTGTATATTAGAAAAATAAATAGGTTACAGTATGATTCAGGAATACAATATGCAAAGACATGGAAGTATACCCAAAATAATACATGTGCAATAGAAATGGAATAGAACATGATGATATAATCTTAAATGTGCTCTTGAAAATGTTGGAAAATAGTGAGAAATGCCCAAAATTCCACTTTTAACCAGAGTTAAAGGAGGCTGATGTGTAAGCTGTTTAAAATATCAAATAAAAATATAAAACGGAGAAAAGCAGCATGTCGGCTCCTCTGAGCAGCTGGACTCGGTGTGCTCCGGCGTTGGAGATTATGAATCTAATCTAACTTTCTGACGGTCTAAAGAAGGTGTTTTTGCCCTGCAGGTGCGGAACCTGACCTACATGGTGACCCGCAGGGAGAAAATGAAGCGCTCGCTGTGGAGAGTCCAGGAGCAGATCTTCCAGCACCAGGTCCAACTGGTGGACCGCGAGCTGCTCACGGGTGAGTCAGCCGCGCCCGTCATCATGTTACTTAAGCTCCGCCCATCAGTGTTCCCTTTAGGGAATATTGCACAGGAGTTGGATATTAAAGGTCACATGACATGGTGCTCTTTGGATGCTTTTATATAGACCTTAGTGGTCCCCTAATACTGTATCTGAAGTCTTTTTTATATAGACCTTAGTGGTCCCCTAATAC
>NC_048426.1:1804706-1846259 GCF_013103735.1 Etheostoma cragini | reverse complement strand
TGAAGTCTCTTTTATATAGACCTTAGTGGTCCCCTACTACTGTATCTGAAGTCTCTTTTATATAGACCTTAGTGGTCCGCCATGGGACCTTTTTAATTTTCCTAATCAAAATCTTTAGAGATTGGCTCAAAAGGGAAAAAGTCTGTTTTTAACCTTTGGAATGTAATTCATTTCAGTTTAGGGGGGGCCAGATGAAGTGAGAGACCCTGACTCTGTTACAGTTTTTTAAAAACAGCCGTGAAACCATTTAAATTAAAGAACCGCAAAGAAGAGAGGTTGTCGCAAAATGGCATCTGTTTGAAAAAAGTAGTAGTGTATGTAGTGTGTTCCTCTGTTGGACATTTTACTTCATATAGGTAAAAAGAATGGAAGGAATGAGAAGGAATTTGGAAACTGAAATGCTTAAAACAATTTAATTAGAAGATCATAATATCGCAATATCATTTAAAGTCAGTAGAGGACGACATAAGATCATTGCCTGAACTTTGTACCCGTGTGTCGCAGGCGATCCGTCGGCGAAGGATTTGGAGAAGCTCTTCTCTCTGGGCTGGTTATCGTCTCAGGGCTCCCAGTCTCGCGCCTCCTGGAGCCGCTCGGGACCGAAAACCAAACAAAGCTCTTTAAAGCAGGACAAAGGGAAAAGAGGCCTCTCGGACTCCCCGCACACTCCCAAGAAGGACAATGTGAGAAAACCACTGGAGACGAAGGACAGTAAGGTCTCCCGGGTCAAAGAGTGTGAGCCCGCTGAGGACGCGCGCGACGCCAAAACCCACAACTCCGACATCGGCCAGGAGAGTCCGTTTCCAAAGTTTCAGAAGCCAGTAGTCGTTCAGGAAACCGTCAGCGTCAAGGGCCCCAGAAGGGAGGCCCCGGGGCCCGAACCTGATGCGCTGGCCAGGCGGAAACGAGACAACGATGAGGAACAAGAGGAGAGGAGGAGGAAGAGGAAGAGCGATGTGACGGAGAGCTTCCCCGGCCAGGCGAAGAACAGGCACGGGTCCAAACACCTGGAGAGGACCGTGTCCATCCGGCTGGTGGACATCCGGAACGCCGACAACGACGACTTCTTCATGGACGACGGAATGACCAAACCGTGCCCCGTGTCTCCGGGCGGGACCCCCAACACTAAGCTCAGCAGAGGGGTCGAGGCCGCCCCCGCCAAGGCCAAGGGCTGGCTGAGGAAAGCTCAGGCCAACGGCTCGCACGCGCCCGGCCGACACGTGGGCGGACATCTTCGGAGCTGGGGGAAGTTCCGGATCCCGAAGAGGAGCGAGAGGCCTCCGACGGCGGCCGCGAAGGCGCAGCACGGCGAGCCGCTGCTGAGGCCGCTGACCAACGCGCCGGAGCCGTCGTACCCCAGGACCAGACTCCGCACGGGGACGGAGAGCGACGGCTACGCCTCGGACTCCAGAGCCGCCGGCGGTGAGATGGAGCCCTGCTTGAAACGGTGCCACTCGCACCAACTGAGGGGCGACGCGTCCCTCGGCCGGCGCTACGGGTCCGACATCATCCGCCGAGGCGTGCTGGCCTCCTGACGGCAGAGCGACACTTAAAATAAGCTGCACTGCGTCAGTCGGAAAAGAACGACCGCCGCTTTTTTTACCTTTTTCTGTTATTCTTATTTTCTCTCTCTCGAATGAATCATAAAATGCCTAGATGAAAAACAGAGCTGATATTTATTTTTTATGTGTAACATATGTAAATCTGGGAAATATTGACTTTATTTTGAGGTAGTTTTTTTTAATTTTCTTTTTCTTTTCTTTTTTTAAACAAAAAGATGTCAAGTTGCCACTTAAAAGCTCGCACAGATAAAAACAAGCAAAAGCATCACCTAGGTGGGTCGGGATCGTTGCTTGGGACCATAAATCTTGCAATGTAGTTTTTGACATAGTATTAAAGTCTGTTGCACTTAGTCAAACACACAGATAATCACCATCTTGTCAGCAAAATAGGACTCTTAGGTGCGTTATTTGTATTTTATCACGCTTCATCGGACTTAACGGCTACAAACAGGAAGGCAAGCTGCCCTTTTATCGCTATTTAAACTCCAGCTGTTGAACATTATGAGCTTGGGAACCGCAAAAAAGGAGTTGAGAAGGACGTTTACTTGTCACAGTACTAAAGTGTAATTGAACCGCGATCGTATCGTATCCATCATGTGCCTAACTTTTATTTGAAGCATTTGCACTACTAGAGGACGGCACAGGTGTGAGGTATGAGGAGAGTTATTTTTACACTGAATAATTAAAGAAGCATTTTGTACCCTCGGCCGCTGCTGTACTACTGTTATGCAAAATGAAACTTGTTTTTGTCTGTCTTAAAGAGGAATAAAAACTTTGGAGGACTTAAGTCTGTGACCCGTGTTTGATTAAGGATTATCTTTACAAGTGTTTTTACCTGCTTTGCATCAATTAATACTGTGGATTCAAACTAGCAACCTTTCCAGTAGAAAGCTAGCTTAAAAAAAACATTTTTTTGGTTGGCTCGGTCTCCTTGTGTATTAATGCTCGAATAAGCTCAACCCTGGGATTCCTTATCAAGTTATTACATCCTTTCTTTCAGGAGAAAGCAAGGATGACTCCTGTCCTTTCGGTTGTTGTCTTCCAACACTCCCGCTAGGCTTATCCATAGCCAGTTAGACCTTAGTGGTCCCCTAAGACTGTATCTGAAGTCTTTTATATCGACCTTAGTGGTCCCCTAATACTGTCCCTTTCCCCTTATGACCTCATAAGGAGCAAGATTCCAGATCGGCCCATCTGAGCTTTCATTTTCTCAAAGACAGAGCAGGATACCCAGGGCTCGGTTTACACCTATCTCCATTTCTAACCACTGGCGGACCATAGGCAGGCTGGGGGAAACACAGTTAAAAAAAATGTCATGCAGTGGGATCTTTAAAAGACTTTGAAAATGTCCTTTTTGGGTTATTTGAACTTCTTTCCTAAAGTTAAAAGCTTAAAGTTCTCTGAGTCGTTCTTGTTCAGTCAGAAGTCCTTATGGGTTTTTAGACCAAGGACCCCTTAGCTGAAAGAGAGACAGCAGGGACCGCCTACTACATGCTACATATTAAACTGGGCCAGATGGATGAAAATGAATGGCAGAAGAGTGGGTATTTGTGGTTTGAGTGCCGTGTACTTGTCGACAACATACACTGGCGACAGTAGTCTATCCACATGTTAGAGTCACACGGGGACAGATATGCCCATGCGTGTGTGGGGACACTTTGACCGTTAATGCTGCACCAAGAGATGACTAGAAGAAGAATTGAGTGATGATAATAGTCCAGCTGTGCAGACAGATGCATGTTTGGTCACTTTTTATTGCACGATTCAACAGACGTTAGATCCCGCACAAAAGTGTTTCAGCACTGCATCAAGAAAAACAAAACAAACATACAATCTCAGAAATTGTATATTTACAATAGATGCATCACTATTACCACTTATACATTATGTACATATTAGTCTCTGGTTTACTATGACAGTAGTTACAGAAGGAAACCCCTACGCACACGTTACACTTCAGCTCTACAGGGAATTACAGTGCTTACAAAAAAAGAACAGGCTGGACTACATTCACTCAACACAAGTCAAGGTTAGGATACATACAAAGTCAAAAATACTCGTGTGGGACTTGCAACGCCTCTGGACATGTCCCGTTTACACACCCTGGGAAAAACTAAATACAAAAATAAAAAGGTGCAGTTCTTAAAAAAATGGTCTGTACAACTCAAATCTGGGACGTCGGAGATGTTTTACATGTCGGCTTCGAGATGAAATGGGAAAAGAATTCAGATTAAATCAAGCCGTTTTCCTAATCAATGTCATATATGAAGATAAACAGTAAGTAATAATTGGCTGTAGCCTCAGAGTTGCAGCAAAGAAATTAAAATAAAAAAAAACGCCTCGTTAACTGGCCTAAAACAGATACGGGTTCCCTTAACGCAGACTCAAATAGGAAATTTGAGACAATCACCGTTAACCTGGTACCGCAAAGAAAAGAGAGCCAACCCGCGTTTTTTGTACTCTTTTTGCTTAATCAACATGCATCTTTTCATCTGAAATGGGTTGAAAGCACCTAGTACGGTGGCCATTTTTGGACATTTCAAAATTAGTAAAACTAAGCTAAGCCACGTCTATAAATGCAGCGCAGAGCGTTCCAAGACTACCAGCTCCAGTCTTAACGGACTTCAGGCTCATCACTTTCAAACTGCTGGTGGTGTAGTTAATGCTCATCTCTATTATTACAACGCAAAGTCTTAATATGTCTCGGATTTCCTCCGTTGTAATTTAAAGTTGGAATATGCAAATAGTATTGATCAGTTTGAAAATGTGTAAATTATAGGAACTCCATGTGGACATGGAGGCAGCACAAGCATGACACTTTACATCTGATGTTTAAGAAGTCCAGCTGGAGCTCCCAGACCACATAGTGCCAGATGCCTCGTGCCAATGACAAGGAAAAAAAAAAAAAAAAATTCGGACCAATGTTGGAGTTACAAGATGTTTTTGAAGGACAAGCATGATGCAGTTCTGAGACTAAAAACCTTCTGAGGATTAAAACGTCCGAGGTCTGTCTTTTAAAAGCTCAGACCCGCCTACTGAAGGAGCCGGGCCGGTGACACCCAAAGGCCTTCGACATCTGAATCAGCTGGATGTGTGTTTTTGAAACTTCAGTCTTTGTACCTTTGATTTCAGATACTTCAAAGGGAACCTTAAAAAAAGAAGAAGAAAAAAAAAAAAAGCACCTTAAAAAGGTTTGGACTCAGAACTCAAGGAAACCTTCCGGAAAAGAACAAGCATTCCTTCACTTAAGGTGGAGACTTCAAACCTCCCAGTAGTGTTTTTATGTCGGGCGCTGACCTCTCTAGACCGGCAGGTGGATCAAAAGGTTCGCGGTTAGTTCAGCATCCTGATACCAAAGAACTAAAAAAACTGTTGGAATCTGCAGCAAAAACAGAGCTAAAACCAAACCAGGTTGTAAAAGAGCAAACAAATGTCTACAGTTACACGTAACCTATGGCTACAAAACATCATCTGAGGCCTATCCATAGTGTCTTCCATATTACATCTGGCATATATATACTATATATAAAAATAAAAACCATCCATTTGGCAACCTGTTTGATGTCTTAAACCATTCCAGTAATCATAATTTTGGTCTTTGATATACACATATATAGATAGAGCTATAAAAATCTGCTGTTGCAGGTTCTCCGTGTGGGTGGGGGGGTGGGGGCTGAGATTCAAGTTGCGGCTCCGTTTTACCAGCTGGTTCAGTTTCTATTCCGCAGAAAGCAACTGGCTTCTTTTGTTATTCCGAAATAATAATAATTATAATAATGACAAAAAACACAGACAAAAAAGAGCCAACTAAAAATGAAAATGCAGTTTGGTTGGTGGAGGAAGAGGAGTAGGAGTCCACTGGCTGAGGGTTTTGGGACTTGCCGCGTTGCGGTTCACCACAGATGGTTCGGCTCAGTGCAGACAAGTCCAAAACGAACCTGAAGATGTTTGAAATAGAAAAATATTTGAGCTCTGAGCTGGAGGCTTTCCCTGATGAACATGTACAGTGTCTTGTTTTTTGCCGTCTTGGAGGCCTTATTACGCGGGGTTTGTGTGTGTCCATGAACGGGGAGGCAGGAGTCTGGTTTGGTCTTTTGGCTCTAAGAGGTCAGAGGTCACCGTTAGGCCTCGGCTGCTTTCCTCTTGGAGCCTTTTGTTTTGGCCCCGCCCACTGCCTTCCTGGAGCCTCTAGGGAGGCGGCCGCCAGCGGCGGCGGCGGAGGAGGCCGTTGGTGCCGCGTTAGTCTCCAGGTTGAGGTCCCGATCCCGGTTGTCCGTTCCCTCCGGCTCGTCGTGCTCCTGGCAGCACAGCTGTCCTGTGGGGGGCCAGGGACGCAGCGCCCCCTCCTGGTGAGCATTGCAGAAGGAGTTGGGGCAGAGCTGGCAGAAAGCCTCAGAGTTTTTGCCGCAGACGTCACAGTGATGCCAGGGACAGTCCCAGCGGCCTGCAGGGAGCACGCGGACACAGAGTTTACACCACGTCAAAATGAACCAGGGGGAAAAATTATACTATATACAGTGCAGAAATAAAGCTCTCTTAAAGGTCCTATGACATGGTGGTCTTTGGATGCTTTTATATAGGCCTTAGTGGTCCCCTAATACTGTTTCTGGCGTCTCTTTTCTATTGATCTCATTGGTCCCCTAATACTGTGCTGATACTTTGTGTATGCGTTTGTGTTTTATGTCAGCCAGATGGGTTGGGTTAACAGGATTTTCCTCCTTTTTTTTTTTTATTGATCTACAGTAACTTGCATTTTTAAAGAGACCCAGCGGCGGGTCACACATATGGAGGCAGACAGGAACAAACACATGAACACAAAGCTCCTCCCCGTTGCATGTGGCGAATACAAAATAATATGTATATATAAATACTATGTGATACTACACATCAGCTGCTGCAGCGTGGTATTTCGGCTAACCCTTTCTTACCGAAAGGCCTCTTGGTGAGGTTGAGGCAGGAGAGGTGATAGGCTTTGGTGCAGGTCTTCTTGCCACAGAGCACCAGCTGCCCCCCGTCCCCACAGCGGAAACAGTCGTCGTCGGACTTCTTTCCTTCGGTTTTCCTCCTTTTATACTTTCTCTTCAACCTCTTACCCTTTGGCTCGGCTGTTTGACCGTTTGAGTTCTGCAAAGGAGACACACTTGATGAGTGGCTGTGGACATCCAATATTATATTTGTTTTCCATTTAACTGTATTTTAGAATCTATACATTTACAGCAATGGTTTTACAAAAACATGTACAACACAACAGGTCCTGTGCAAAACAATAACCAGAGTACAAAGTTGCTCCCCATGCTCACACATGTCACATAGGATTCATATAAAAAAAAAAAAAAGAACATTTTAAATAGCTTGACCTTCAAAAGACGGAGACGATGCAACACCCTGAACTGTATGAGACCATGCCTGGCATTTAGACGCCCCTAGAGTGCCCCTTTCCAATATTGTATTTATTTATATTTACGGAACAGTTTTTCTTCAACAAACGGAAGGTCAAAGCTCATATTCTCACGCGAGACAGAACATGGATGGACTCAAAACATGTGCTAAAAAGGAAACATAGCACCAATGCTAGGGCTGGACAATGTATCGATATTATATCGACATCGACATGGGAGGCTACATATCGCCTTTGATTTTGGATATAGTAATATGACACAAGTTTAGTATTCTCCTGGTTTTAATTACAGTAATGAGATATAATTTTCTGAAGTCACCAGACTGCCGTTTTCTTATCACTTAGTCATTATATCCACATTATTGGTGTATCATGTATCAAAACGCTCATTATGTGCATATTTTGTACCTATAGTCAACACTACATAATCGCCATTGATGTATTTGGTCAGAAATATTTGAATTATTCTGTTTTTTACATATCACCCAGCTCTAACTAATACTGTATCACCATATATGTAATATTCAATACATTGCAGTTATTTTGCAATAAGGTTTTATTTTATTTTTATGTACCTACTGTACTTCAGCTGAACATGCCTCGAACACTCATCTGCTGGAAACACGTGGACATGACCTCTGACCCAAAACTAACGAAATGGACCCAAAGTGTGTAAAACGTGTATTTGTGTCGATGTTCTATTAGGTTCCTATAATGATCCTGGTACCTATGTCATTTGATCTTGATAATAAACCAACAGCTCTGATTAGAAAGCTCACCTTAGGTCGATCACCAAGAAAACCGCTGCAGTTGGGAGCGCCGCAGCGACAAACGGTCTTCTCATTCCCGAGGCAGTCCAGGTTGTAATTAAATGTCAGCTCAGTCCCTGAAATACAAAAAACATATTGGTAATACGATTAGGTGTCCATCTCAAAGTACCTATTTTTATCGTGAATGTAATTATTATTCAAACATGCGAAAGAAATGTGCAGACAAGGCTCTAAGGTCTTGTTTCCATGTGGTCTCACCTGCCGGGATGTCACAGACGGCGAACAAGCCGACCCGCGTGTCCCCGTTCACCGTCCACTTCTGCGTCTCGCAGTTGGGCTGACAGCTGTGGTTCATGAAGCGGGAGTAGTTTCCTTTCGGACCGGCGTCAATGATCCGGTCCTTAAAAAGATAAGACAATTTTGAGTACGTCCTTCCAAAGTTAACTTGTAGTGGTATGTAGCTCTACCTAATTAGCATTGTATCACTTTATATCATTCATATCATTAGCGTAAACAGATCTATTTACAGGATCCAGCTGTAGCTGAGGGAGATTTGTAGTATTGACTACTGTAATGTTACAGTTCCCTATGGTGCAACATTCCCAATGCAATACCATTATGTTTCTCTCGCTCACAGAGGAATGGGTACTGCTGCTGAGAAAACAGCACCCGGACAAACTTCTGAGCAAAAAAGTACTTCCAGCTTCCTGGTGGCCACTAACCTTGTCGATGGTGAGCATGTAGAAATCCGTGATATTATTCTCCTGGGCGTATTTGATCCTCGCCCTGCACTCCTCCTCGTCTATCAGCTCTCCGATGTACTCGTTCACAAACTCCCCCTGTTTGAGAAAGACCATTTCATGTCAAAGGGAAAACATTGTATACAAGCCTGATCCGTACTTTTCTGCAACTCAGGCGTCTGTCGCTGAGCTGCCAAAGAGGCAGATATAACCTTCTATAAAAAACACCAGAAATATCTCCTTAAGTACAACTTTTGAGGTATAGACTGACCCGTACAGGAGTTTAGAGGCAGACATTCAAGAGTTTACAGAAAATTGGATGACAATATAAATTGATTTTAAAATGTTCTTACAGAACAAATACCATTTTGAATAAGGTTTCCTTAAATTTAGTTTTTTTTTTTTTAATTAACTCCAATAATATATTTCTGTTATTCAATTCCTTGTTATGAATCAGCTCACGTTTGAGATGTACCTGATATGAGCCACTATCAGACTGGCCGATTTATCCAATTCCAAGTAGGGCTTGGAATATTATAAAAATGATATTGTGTTTTAGCATCGACATCGCAAAGTGCGCATTCGCAATGTCACATTGAAGGACTTTGCGATTTTGACGCTAAAACTTTTTGCTGCTTGATAGAAAAGTAAACTTTCAACGGTCTCTTTTTACATGATTATTACTCGCCGAACCTTACCCTTTAAGACAGATAGCCATGTGGGCAGCGTGTGTATGTATCTACTACACAGGTCTGTGTCTGATCTAACGTTATTTCAACTGATTTAATTGTTCTTGGATACACAGAGTTTGTTGATAGTGTGCGTGACGTGCAGGTCTGATCAATTTATCAAACTAACGAGCTGGCCCCGCTAGTCGACTACAACCTCCAATTTAGAGGACGCAACATGCAGTCACTGTCATACACGTTAGTCTGGACTGATAGTATTATATAAATACAATGGAATCATGCTAGTCAACCAGCGTATTATTACCTAATCTCCCTGAATGGTTCACATTTGAAAAGATCCTTTTTCATTTGTATCTTCTGTGTAGATGGACTCCCCTACAAAATCACTGCGTCAAGAATGATTTATAATTTCCAAATAGAGCTATACATGTCATATTTTAAATATCACTTTTTATTTTATTTATAATATAAATATATATCGCAGGGTGGAAAAAAATATTGCAATGTCAGATTTTTCCCAATATCGTACAGGCCTAATTCCAAGTGACTAAAACATGGATTTGCACAAAAAGCAAAGAATACCAGAATATGTACAATGATAGCCGATTTTGTTAAATCGGCCTGTGCTCATGCGTAAGAACATCACGATGTGTTTATCCACCCTGATTTTAGACAAATAGCAAATCCTCAGCTTGTCGATACTAGTTCCCAAAAACAAAATAAACCGACTTTTAATGGGATGAATCCTTTCTGATTTTATGTCCATTTGGATGAGACATTGGCTGATACCATTAAAAGACCATGTTACCTTCTTGATGTCCCGCAGAGAGATCAGGCCCCAGCCCTTGCCGGGGGTCTTGATGATCTTGGTCTCTGGGTAGAGACGTTTGGTGAAGTCCTGGTTACAGCAGCGCTCCCCGTTGGGACACACTTGAGGGTGGCACTCGTACTGCAGCATGCGGTTGAGACACTCGGACTCGAAGCCGCACGGCCTCTCATCTGTCGGCTTGCAGTTACACTTGGGGATCTCAGAAATGTCTGCTGTGTAGACCTGAACCCTCCCGAAGGGTTTGTTGACCTGAAAGGGGGAAAACACAGCAAAGAATAAGAAGAAAAAGGACACAGCCATATCATGCACCACCAGTAACAGAGGAGGCTCATTCTGAAAGGATTATAAGCAATGTAAATAGAGTAAAAAAAAAAGAAAGAAGCATTTCAACACAGAGACAAAAGCAAAGATGCACACTTTTAGATTTCACACCTTGATAAATTTATATGGGGGCGGTTTTCGGCTGTTCTCTTGTGCTTCCTTGGCCTCTCGTTTAATTTTTATCTCTTTGAATCGAACTTCAGCCTCCAGCAGAGCTGAGGAAACAAAACATATGTTGATGCTCAGTACATTCCATCTCATCTGTGGAAACATCTTCTGAACAACTTTCATGAGATTTAGTGACTTATTCATAATACAAATATTCTAAAAAGTGTATTCCTAGTTTAGATCGTCACCATTCTTGAAGACTTTGCCAATGCCGGTCCTCTGGTACTTGCTGCCCCGGTCTCCCTCCATGTATGGAAACACTCGACCCTGGTGAGTCCAGAAGTAGTCCTTGGAGCCGAAGAAGAAGACTGGGAACTCTCCGATCTCGTGGCGAAGGTGCTGGATGTTGGTGGGGATGTTTCTGGGGTGGTGGATCTCTGCCGGCCACCACCTGAAAGGAGGAAAGGAAAAAGGTCGGAGCAGGTGTAAGTTAAATAACTTACACCTGCTCCGAGTCTAGGTCCCAAGACCAAGAAGAAACGCAGCCATTTGGGTTCAATTTTAAAAACAGAAAATGCAACTGGACTGAATTAGGGATCAGTTTTTCTGACCTGTATGTGCCCAGTTTGACCCAGATGATGTCTCTGTATTTGGGTTTCTTTCCGGCCCGGCAGTCGTTGCAGAACCAGCTCCCATCAGGCATGGCGATGTTCAGGCAGTCGGGGTGAAAAGCTGCAGGACAGGACTCACAGCACAGCAGCTGGCCTCCTGCAACACAAGGTCAATTTATAGTAAGTTACAAGTCAGCAGCATCAAAGCTGCAGAAAGAGTTCTAATTTACAGTTGGCACCTGTGAACAGATGATAACACAAACACAATAAAAACCTGCCACACCACTCAACATACCTACAGACAATGCTGTTCTGTGTATGTTGGTTTTGAAGCGGAGTTGACACAGGGGGCGGGGCTAGGCTCCGAGGCATTTTTACTGGATTTTAGATTGATGACAATACTTAAAATCCTAAAGTTAGTATTATTTTGATACCAAAAATTAGGGTTGTACAATTAATCGCAATTGTATTGCAATATGGAATAGTGCAATATCCATATCGCAGGGGGTTATTTGTTAATGGCAAAATGTGTCAGACATTCTGTATTGTACCGTGGTGCTGCAGAGATGTTACAAATTGTGTCCTACAGGACTAAAAAAAAAAAAAAAAAAAAAAAAAAAAAAAAAAAAAAAAAAAAGAATCATTGAATGGTTAAGATCCTCGCCCCAAAAAAATCAAATCGCACTATAAATCCTTTTTAATTTCTTTCAATGTTAATTTTCAGTGAAAATGACAGTGATGATATTCGCAATTCAATTTTTGTCCTCATATGCTGCAGGCCCTATTGAAAACGTAACTTTTTTGACAATCCAAGCTTAAAAAAAAAATGTCTACAAATGGCTCTCTTTCTGGGTTTCATTATCATATTACAAAAACTCAGAAAATAACTGGCACATGAAATTACAGCCATCTTTGCATAACTGGCTGTGATTGCAATTAAAAAAGAATGCTCAGGACTCCTGCAGTTAAGCATTTCCTCTGATTTTCAGTATCAGTACTGAATGCGTGATTAGCAGCTCCACACCCGCCCCTGTACAGCTCCAGGGCGTTTGGCGGTGTCAAAATGATTTCCTTATTCCCCTTTATAGATTAAGGAGATACTAATAATACTCATTTTGAAACTACGCTTTGCTCTAGACCATTTTCCCTAGTCTCTGTAGAGCTATTACATCATATTAAAAGCAGGGTCTTAGCCTCTTAGCCTGAAATAAAGACCCTTCTTGATGTTCCGCAGAGACATCACAAAATCAACACATGTTATGTTTTATTTATTAAACTTTTAGGAAAATATGACTCAGCATATTTTCAATCTTTTTTAAGTGCAGCCATTCTTTTTTGCCGACATCTACCAACTGAACTGATCCCATGCGTTAGGGTCTGTGTGATCTCGATGCCTCTGCTTAACAATGGCCTGAAGGAAACCCCGTAAAGAAGGGTTTGGATATACAAGATACAATGGTTCTAGTGCAAGGTCAACGAATGAGGAAGTCTGGCTGTGATCAGAATTTCCTAGACTTGGGAATCAACCCAGTCGCAAAAAAAGCTAACAAGCAGATGAAAAAGAGGAAGAAAAGAAATTGGATGCTGAGATCTTAACAAGTGCAGGAGAAGTGGTTTACACTATTACTACTACTACTACAAAAATGCTGTTATTTCTAGAAAAAGATAGATTTTAAAAATTGCATCCAAAGATCAAAACTGCTTATGTTTAAATGGATGTTAAAGTGAATTTTAGTAGAAAACCTGCCATTGTACAGCTGGAATTAGTTTTTTTTTTTTTTTTAACAGCACAAACAATCCTTAAAGTCTTGCTTAAAATGCAGCCTGGCTAAGTAGACAAAACAAATGAGGACTATTTGGCTGTTGGTGACTGGCCCCCATGTTGACAAGAGGATGAGTAGCAAACCTTTAGAGCAGACGAAGCACCAGCTGACGTTGACATGACTGTGGTGGCTGTAGCCCTTCTTGGCGTTGAAGTGGTTGGTGCAGATGATGGCGGTGTTGGTGACCATCTCACTGCCGGCGGCAACACACAGGTCGCCGACGTGGTAGGCGACAGGGCAGCGCAGGCAACGCATCAACCTACCTGCAGGACGGAGAGTGAGAGGGACACCAGATTAGATAAGGGTTACATCACTCAAAAGTATAAGTGACCAAAAACGCCTGCTGTAGATAAGTGCTGTTGAACGGTTTCATCAAAGCAAAACAGAGCAGCTGGCGCTCATTGGTAGAAGGGTGGCTACATCATATTTCAGCATTTCTTATCACTTAGTTTAATTCTCAAAATGTGGCCTGGCTGTAGTTGGAGACCCCTTTCTCCAAATGGATTCATTTTCCTTCAGCTAGTTATCTTTAAAATGTCATGCTTTTAACTGTGAGGTTCAAATGATTTATAATAGTCAGAAACTTTTCTGGTCATTTAATACTATCAAAATCATTTTTATACACAACAGATCTATTCTGAAATTTTGTCAGGATGTTTCTGGCTGACAACAATGATTCTTTACAGTTATTAAAAGGGACAGTTGACTGAAAATTGTCCTCCACCACAGCCCAGGAAGGTCATAATAAAATTCCATTAGAACTCCAAGAGTTCGGCATGTAAGATATTAACAACTGAAGTGCAAAGAAACACAGACAGTATATGAAATGGTATAAATATAATAAGCATTCTTAAACTTTAGCAAGTATTGCATTGATTCTGTACAGGCTTGAACTGAAATCTCAGGTCTAAAGCACCCCTAAATGTAACAGAATTTCAACAGTAAATCAATGGCAAAGTTTAACCATAGTAATAGTGTGAAATACATTTTTACTGTTGCCGTCACTTAAAGTAGGCCGACATGGAGGGTTACTGTAAAAAGATTCAGGCAACAGTTTTTCTGTTCATGTAAAGGAGCATGTTAAAAGCAGACCGCCACGGTCACGTCTACTGGAGGAGCGGGAACACTCGGAAAGCTTTGGAGCTGGCCATCAGCCCCAGTTGGTAGAGGAGATACCAGAGAATAGAGCCCCGCAAGCCGTCAGTCATTTTGGCGGACAACAGGGTAAATTTTAGGCGGCCAAAATGACTAGTTAAGTTTAAGAAAAAGAACGTGGTTTGGATAAAAACACTGCAAAAGAGAACTACCGGTACGCTCCCTGGTGTTTTTTTTATGACAGTTCTTTAAGTAATAAATGGAAAGCATTTAAACTAGAGATGTTCCAATACCGATACAAGTATCATCTCCAAAACTGCCTAAAACGCTGGTAGCAGTATCAGGAAGTACTAGAGTGTATGCTCCGATCCGATACCACGTAATAAAGCCCTAAAGAACTTTTACATTGAAGTAGTTTATTTATGTTCTTTTTCTGTAATAACCAACGGTCAAACTGGATAATAAAAGAAAGTACTGTGGCGTTCATTGTTTGAGAGTTTAACTTGAGGCAGACCAAGAACAAATAAAAGAAATATCACATCCATACAGGGAGAGTAGTATATAGCTGTTAAAACAATAATAAATATGTGACACAGTGGTATCGGCTCAGTCCTCGGTATTGGCCGATACACAAGTTCAGGTATTTCGAAAATGTATCAAATCTGTAACCCAAAACCGCGATTTGATCCAAAGTTTGTGTTGAGTTGAGTGATCGGTTGCACCCCTAATCTCCAGCGTCGCAGCGCCTCACCTTTGGTGGACTTCTGCTTGGTGCGGCAGCCGCAGTGGCAGCTCAGGCAGGCGTGGAGCGGACAGCGGAAGCCCCGGTTGTCGAACACAGTGAGGGGGTTGAGGCGGATGCACGCCTCGTGGTAAAACTTGCCGCAGTGCGGGACGTGGCAGCGCCGCACTGCACCGTCCGACAGCTTACAGTTGAAACACGAGTGAATTCCTGGGAGGAGAAACAGCAAGAGAATCAAAAGGAGGGAAGATATCGACAGTCATAATTAAAAACATTACTTCTGTTATCACGGAGCAGCGCAGGCATTTACTTGGCACCGAAAAAAGGGTGCTAGTTTCATTACCCAACCCTAGTAAGAGCAAAAACCTTACTGATACTACTACCACCACCAACTTACTTTTTACTCTCAAGTTAAATCCCTCATAATACAATCTCTGTTGCTTCTCTCCTACGCTGTCAACATCGCCTCACACTATTAGTCTTGTACAATATTCAGAATAACGATAAACATTAGCTTATAATAATAATAATAAAAGTCACTTCTCTCTGTAACAGTCTATGAAACTGTGTCTAGCTGCTTTACCAAATAAATGAATAAGGAAGTCTTTTTGGGAATTTGATAGCCGATATTAGCAACAAAATGGTACCTAATTAATGTAAAAACTATTATTACACTGGAAGGAATTCTCACGGACCCCAATTTGTTGTCTGGCCACCGCAGAAGTTAAAACACGCTCAGAAAGGGGAGGGGTTACAAAGTATTATTCAGTTGGTTGTCATATACAACTTCCATGCTACATGGGAAAAATTCGTACACAATGTAGCTTTAAGAAAACTGCATTTAATCACATTTATATTATTGTAAACTGAATAGCTAAACAAAAATCTAGACTGCCAAACTAAAGTAAATTTGAGCTATGATTAAAAGGGACTTGCTTAGACTTTTATCCATCTTTTTTATTTGGGTGGTTTTCCGCCTTTAACGGACAGTACAGCTAGGGGGGAGAGAGAGGGGGAAGACATGCAGGAAATCGTCAGGTCAGATTCAAACCCTGGACCTCTACATATATGTGCGCCTGCTCTGCTTACTGAGCCGTACCTGCCACATAGTGGGAACTTCTCACCTGTGCTGCACTCCTGACACAGAAGCTTTTCGTCAGGTTTTAACGACAGGCCCAGACAGTGGAGGTGAAACATCCCACAACACTGGCCTTCACAGGGCAACAAGTCCTCGCCAGCCTGCTCGCACATCTGCAGGGAAACAAATACGTGTCAAAATATATGAAACGATCAAGACATTTTGGTGCATGTGAATGACATGATAATGAGGAGAACTAGAGACATTATCTGTGACGTTTGAGAAACCAAAAACATGGCATGTGTATTACATATTATACAAGAATGTGTGATCAAGCATGCATGTTCACCCGCATTTATTGTATAAATACAATGTTTTTTTTTTTTAAAAAGCAGGTGATGCAGCTTTGTCAAATTAAAGAAAGTAAAATACTTAGGAGGCAAACCTACCTGGCAGACAAACTCTTTCTTCCGTTCGCCCTTCTTCGTCCCGTCTAAACTGTCACTCGGAGATTCAGGACGTCCTTCACTCCCGGAGCCCTGCAGCAAACGTGTGGGGAATTTTTGGATGAATTAGACAATTGAAATTGATAACAATTCCATAGCCATGCATTCACACCCCTCTGCAAAACAATTAGCAATCACCTAAAAGTCATTTATTTTGAAAGGACCTGAGTGACGATGGAAACTAACAACCAAAACTACCAATGTGAGTTCTGCTCATTGGAAGGGGAAAATGGGACTGTGCTTTGATAACAGGTTGGCTAGCGCTGTCCAAATGTTTACTGTTGTAAATGTTTAATGTTACTACATTTACTGACATGCATTCTGTAATTTGGTCAGTCTGCTTTGATACCAATTAGTAGAAGGGATGTTTTGTAAGTCTTTATTTTCCCACGAGGTTAAACACAATGACATTGTTACATTTAGCTGACCAGTGTGCCTGTTGCTGTAATGCACGAGCTCCATTGTTGTGTGTTGAGCTCCTGTTTGGTTCAAAGTGTAAAGTGGGACACTACATTGTGTCAGTAATACCAAGTACTGTTCCATTCAGGTCAGTGGGCTGGAGTTTGCAGTATTATGCTTTCAGTATATATATATATTTTGAGCGTAAAGTACCTTTGAGGATATTCTAAAAGTATCCCTTTCAAAGTACATTTTGAACAGGTTCAAATGTGTGATTGAGAGTCAACTATGAACAATCACGCAAATAAACAAGAATTAATATCTTAATTGATTGACAGCCTTCGTAATAATACCACCTAATTTGCACCAGCAGGTTCAAGAATAAGATAAATCGCAGCCACGTCAAACTGTAACACAACGATTTAACCTGTTCACTGCTCTTGAGCACTTTCCACCTTCCTTAGGTTTTCTAGTAAAATCAGTCAGACGGTGTGAGGCTATTCCCCCATACCTCGGGATCAGGACACGGGGAGGTCCGCCTCTTCTTTGCCTTGGGGGGCATGGACTGGTTCTCGCCATCCTGCTTCCTTTTCCTCCTACGCTTTGGTTTCTCTGCATCTTGGACATCTGTATAAAAAAAAAGAAAAAAAAAAAAAAGTGTTTGAAAAATGACAAGTACAAATAACAGATGTGAATTTAGACGAGGAACAGAAGAAAGCAATATTATTTGTCAATCCAGACTAACAGAATGGTTTACCGGCGAGGAGGGCTTTCGACTTGGTTAGTCTCTTCTTGGTTTCTGTTACGTCTTTGTCAGCTTTCTTCCTTCTTCTCTGCTTTTTGTCGGTTGCTTCTAAAGTCGAGGCCTGGTAAGGTTTGTGGATGTAAAAACACACACAAAAAAAAAAAAATCAACACTTTATTGCAAAGTGCCCACTATTGATTTTAGTAGTGATGCATCATCTCAAACATTGTTTTTATCAGTAGCTTATAAATATAGCAAATAAAAGACAAAGTCTCCACAGCGAGGTCCTCCTCAATGCCAGAAATTACTTTGCAAGAACAGGGGCGGGTTTGGGTCTGAAATAACATCCCAGCTGGGGGAAACCTCACCTGTTTTGCAGCAACTTTGCTCGTTTTACGTCTCTTTTTGGGCTGCTGAACCTTATCTGCCGTAGCGTCTGTTGGTGGCCTTTCAGAGGTCTTCTTTCTCTGTCTCTTGACTAAAAAGAATTTGATGTTAAAAACTATTTTCAGACAGCTTTTAGACTAGCTTGATGATGAATCTAAAAAGCTCTCACCCACAATGTGCCTAGTTCCTAAATTGGCTAAAGGAAAAACTAAATTGCCAGACAGAGCTTAAGGAAGAAATCTTTTTTGCCTTTTCTTCACTTTGCAAACTACAAAAAAAAAAGAAATCAATTAACAAAGCTACATATGCAAATCTATTTTTTTATTGATTGACAGACATTATTAGTATTAGTTGTTGGTCTTAGTACTTCTACCAAGTCTCATTTTAAACTTTTGCTATGCTTTATAAAGAGTAATATGCTCCAACGACAATGTGATCTGTACAAATGAGATTTTGGTGTACGTGAACACAAAAGCAACACACAACTATCCAAACAGCATTTTGGATGAATTCTGTTTTCTAAGTTTCAGTGCGATCAGGAATAGACTGCTTACCACAACAAAAATGAATCCTCTTCATACAATCAGGAGGGGACATTCTTAAATATAGTGTTCACATTAAGGGATACATTCCACACTAACCCAACCACTTTGCTATTTTACTAGCCACATGTGGCAATTTAAAGCAGGAGATTCCACAGCTCTGTTAAACGCATACCAGCCAGGGCCAGATTTAACCACCCAGCCTGGGTTTCAACTTTCAACCAACCTGGAAGTGAAATTGGCTCAGCCATATTGTCTGTCGAAGAAACCAGCTTTGATTTTCTTTTCTTCCCGGGGTCAGAAGTCTTGTCCGTTGCAGGTTTTTTCCTTCTCCTCACGGTCTTTGTGGAGGACTGTGCCTGTCTGGTTCTCCTCTTTTTCTCCTGAGGTACGACTGATTCAGCTTGTATTTCTGATGCACAAGTGGTGGGATCCTATTCAGAAAGAACCAAATGTATTAAATGTAGCAATGGGCATTTCAAGCAATGACACTATTCGAGATTCCCTGGGAACTATTCAACCATTCTTCGAATGGACTTTGCATGTTCCTCCTGTTTGTACAGTAGCATGTAACCACATCTCACTTCAATCCTGTGTCTGCACAAAAAAAACTACAACTACAAGCCTTCTCCTGTTATCCATTTTAGTGAGTAATCCTAACCTGTGAAGTCGGCAGCAGATGAAGCATTTCTTTTGAAGAAGCTGGGTTCAATTGCTTTTTCGAGAGGACATTATTTAGATGGCCTTTGCCCCTTCTTTGCCAGTGGATTTTTGTTCTGGATGCTTGGGTCTTTTTCCAAGTTGAAGTGCTGCCTTGGGACCGGGGGGCAGCTGTGGGCTCGTTGGCAGGGCCCACCAGCGGGGAGTGGATTTCTGGGCTAAGTCTAGACTCGGTTTCCTGGTCCATCTCGTTTCTCTGCTGTGGCCTCAGCTTCTCCAGGATGCAGGGGTTCAGATGAGGCCCGTCATCATCATACAGAAATGTGAAGTTCAACATGCGCTCATCCAGGGACATGCTGAAGGCCTCCTTGGCCTGAATGATGCCCATGTTCCACTGAGCCTGGAGTTTAAGGGGCACAGAGGGAGCTGTCTGCACGGCACAGGGAAAAAACGTAAATGTTATACGACAAGTTACAAAAGACACAGCGCAGTAGTAACGTTTAACCATTGTTCTCAACCAGAGAAGATTTAGCTACCAACATAATGCAATTATAAAAAAAGAAAATACTGTTTCTTTTACATATTGGGAAGTATCTAAAACCCAGAGTGCATACTTCATTAGCAGCATGTGACAGTTTTGTAGGAAAAGACTTGAACAACCATGGCAAAAGGTACCTGTACAGATATGGGTTGTAAACATGATTCCTTTCCTGTTTGTTGACGTTGGGAAAATGGACTAAAGTGCAACTAGACTGGCTGCTTATATAATGGACTTGAGGTTTAGGGAGTTGCCTGATTTTTAATTTGGAATGCACTTCAACTTTCAGGATGAGAGAGAGAACTTTGTCTAATTATTTTAAGGAAGTGCAATGTTTTAATGTTGCAAGGCTTCCAGGCCAAGTCTTTTCAAAACTACATTCTCTACAGGCCGATGAGTATGGTCGTCACATAGGAGAAGAAGATTTACCTTTTTGTGGATGACACGGGAGGCTGGCGGTTTGTTGCCCTGGCTAAGCTCCAGGTATTGATCCTCCCCAGTGAAGTACACCATGTTTTTTTCAAAGATGTAGCCCCTCTCCGGGGCATCTCCAAAATACTGCACATGGTAAAGGAGGCCCGACCTGCTGTTGACAGCTAAAGAAAGCAAACAAGAAGAAAAAAATACAACATTAAATACAGAGAAATAATGGTCTAAAAACAGACTATTTTTTTTAACACATCACTGTGAGACTGTATCTCACCTTTCTGTTTTGGTTTGATGTGATTGTTGAATTCTGGGTCTGTGGTCACCATGCAAGGCCACCAGGGGTATCCCGACACTTTGGTCCAAACCAAATCCCCAACAGAAAAACGCATCAGCATAGGGGAGTCTTCTGGATCCTCCTGCGTCAACTCTGGGATGAGATCAGTCTGGAGAAGAAAGAAGTTCATCAGCTAATCAATAGATTAAAACAAGAAAAACTAATCAAAGTTCCGACACCTTTTCCTTCCTTTCAGACACACATGCGTCACTGACAGTATTTTACACCTGCAAGTATTATGCATATAATATATTGGGTCAAACTCTTAGCTGTGCATTTAGGTTTAAAGACATCTCCCCACATTTTTTAAGCCTATGTGGAAATCTTATTTATATTGAGCAATAATTTCCCCATGGTATGTGGGAAAATTGTTGAACGTCCCCAGATCAAACAAACTTAATCTGTTAGTCAATGTTCCCTGTGTACTCAGCTGTCAATTGGAGGCTTGGTACTGTTTGGTCAAATTTACATGTTTGTCTCTATACCAGTATTAGCTCAACATATTTCAGTATTTACATATTTGCCTCAGACAAAAATATGAATCCTTTTTCTCCTTAAAAGTAGGAATAAAAGCAAAACCTCATCAGCTGCTCCCGTTCCATCTACAGCATTTGTGTGGTCCAACGGCTCCACAGGGATGGCTGAAGAACTGAGGTTTGGATTGTGAGGCCCCCCCCTCCTTTGCTTAGAGTCCTTTCTCTTCTCTGGTCCAGATATAGTACCTTCGGTGGCTGTAGCCAAACTCGTCCCATTGGCACAGCATGGCTCGAACGGCGGCTGCTCGACCACCTGGGGTACCGTCACGTTCAGTTCATGTTCAGTGTCCGGAGTGCAATTGTGCTGATGGGTGCCATTGGTAGCAGGGGCTTCAGCACCCTTAAGCATAGGTGGCTCTGGAGCACAAAGCTTAGGCAGCACGTCTTGGTCCCCATTCAGCACACGGGAGGTGAGGTCTTTGAGCCTCTCGTGGCTGTGGTTGTTATGACTGTGGCCAGCCATCTTCTGAAGGGCGCCGTCTTGCAGTGTGGCGGCCAGCTGGGCAGCAGCTTTGTCCATTAGTAAAGCAGGGTCACTGCCCATGTCCCCCCCGCCTTTCCGTACACTCAGGGACTCTGGGGGCTGCTTCATGCTGATCGGGTTGGCTGGTTCAGGCATTGAAGGCAGAGAGCTACCTTTGCTGTCCATCCACACTAACCCCCTCCTGGCTCACTGAGCTAGACAGGACAGAAACTTTTTATTCCACAGGTTCCATCAAAAACCATTAACAAATCATGCAATTATTTTTTTTTCTGCTCATCATTTTGGCAATTTGTTAGAATGGCATTCTGGCATGTGAATCCTATGTGCATAACGTTACACATTTTACAAAATGGCACTCACTTGCTCCAGCAGAGCATGAACGGAGAGGTTGGAGGCGACGGAGAAGAAACGGCACCTGTCACGGAATGTTCTAGCCACTTAGTTATTTTATGCTTATAATATTAAAGTCAAGCGAATAGATTGACCAAACGTCGAATGCAACAATACCTCCGTACAGTAAAAGAATACAAATGTCTCAATTATATCCGGACCTTTACTTTTATCACAACTAATGTAAACGGGGTCAAGTCAAACCCTTTCTCGGTTACATCCATGCATACGAACAAAAAAAACAGCGCTGGTGGTAAAAGCTCTTACCGCTACAATTTTAAGTTGGCTCTGTCCCGACAACGGATTAAGCTAGCTACTAGCTGCAGTCTGTGGGAAAGCGGTGTGGAGAATGCAGGAGGCTGGCTGCAGGCTCTCGCGCATGCAGCGAATGCCCAGTAAGTGGGTGGCTAGCTGTGCAGCGTAACAACCGCATTGAAAAGCCGCGGAAATGGAAGCAGCTGACAAGTCGGAGTAATATGCCATTGGAGTGCAAATTACTCTATCCCTACCTCAGTTAAAAGCTAAACCTGTTACAATTGTAGTTTATTGACAAAATAACGTCAATTATCTTAACACTAGTTGTAATGTAACAACAATATGACTCTCTAATTAACAGTACGTTACAGTAACGTCAATAACGCAATTACAATACGCATTATAAAAGTAACCTCTAACGTGAAGTGTTCTGACGGCCACGGTAAAACAGCATCTTTAGCCAGAGGTTTCACTATCATGTCATGCACGAAAAGGGCTCCGACTATAATCTGAAGCGGAAGCCACGATGTGGGAATCTCACGGATCCGAGTCATGGACAAGCATTTCCCCATATACCGTAACGTTATAACCGCATCTCTGTCATTGCTACAGTCAGCCATTACGCCGTGTTCCAGCAAATAGCCAAAGCCGCCACCCAGAAGCTAAATGCAGTTATCCTAGCTACAAGTTCCGCAAACGTTACTCGATTACAGCAAATACGTGAATAAATAAACGTGCGTAAGGCTGGATGATTGTGGTACTGTGCTTAAACTGTTTCGCTATTGTTTCGCCGATATTCTCAATTTGTAGGCGCCATGACAGCTCGTTTCAAAAATGCTAATCGTGTTAGCTTAAGCTAACCAGAGTACCATTGAAGCCAAGCCATATTGCACTAAGGTTAGCACATTCAGCTAGTAAGCTGGTCCCCACTTGGTAAAATGGATGGTCGGGGCGAACAAGTGTACTTGCGAAAAACTAACTCCGGTTAAAATCACCATCGTTGACAGTAACATGAAAGACCGTTTCTTTATGGTTACCTGTTGAATCTCCTCTTGGTCCTTAAATGGGGAAAATGTCCGCATTCATCCTGTAAAGCGGAGGATTTCATTCAAGTCGAATCAAAAGCTTGCGGGAAACTCAAACTCTCCGGCCAACCAGCGCGAAAAATACTCACTTCCGATTGGTCGGGAGCAGAGCGAGGCTCCAACCGGTCCTTTCAAAAACCCAACCGTAGGAAGTAGCTGACCCTGGTGTCTCCCGTCTGTTTTGACAATTTTTACATCGTTTAACGACTTTTCTAAATTATTTTTCAATCGTTAATGCTTAGATTCGCAGTATGTATGTTTAGTTCTTTCTTACAAAAATGATACAAACGAGCTGTGAGTAACATATGTCGTCAATTGTATTACGTGTAGGTTTATATGCATATGTTTTGGCTACTACTGTAACTCATGTCGTTAAAGGTATATCGTTAACGTTTTAATACATATTTTATATTGCCGTCAAATAAGTTTCCTCTAAACCACGTCACCATTACAGTAAAAGATAAAAAGTTTAAAAAAATCATTATTTCAGTATATACAAACATATATTTACCATTGTAAGTCTATTTAAACATTGCCCCAGACAGAGATAATTTAATATCATACACATAAGTATTAAATATAGGCTATATATATATATATATATATATATATATATATATATATATATATATATGTATGTATGTATGTATATGTATGTATATGTGCAATGTTGGTCAATGTATATACATATATTTCAGTCCAACAGAGAAGACACGTTAGGCGTATGTTGACATATCCTAAGTTTTACAGCTAAAATTGATAGTTATGGTCTGGTATATGACGCTGCAGGGTCACTTGCTTCCATCTAAATTATTGGTGATCTGGCCCTAATTAAATCAGAGACCTAACGCTTACTGAGGTGGTAGAATTAGCCTACATTTACATACCAGCACATGCATATGACACACATAATGGCCAGAAATAAATCCCTCTTGTTCCCTGACAAGCAAAACAAATATGTAATTCTAATTGTTGATTTAAAATTGAATTGCTCAAATGTGAAAAACTATGAAACTAAAAACTGAAAACTTTGCCTCAGAGTAAAGGTTATGGCCAAACCATGCTCTGTACAGTAAATTTAAGCTGCAGTACCAACAGGGGACGCTACGGGGCGATATTAGTGAAATAATACAACCCACTTCCTGCAAACGTTTTCCTTTCAAAATAAAACACATTGTTATAAGATTCTTTTTTTTAAAGATGTTTTTGGGCGTTTTAGGCATTTTTGAAAGGGGAGAAAGAGGGGGGAATGACTTGATGCAACATTACTGCACTGAATAACAATTGATGAGTAATGAGCACTGGACATACAACTACTTTCTATATTTAAAGACAGATTAAATAGCAATTTACACAAGACAATTAGAAAAATTGTATGTTGGTTTCTTCAATGAATGCATGGTGTAATTCTTGACATGTAGTCATAGGAACTGGTCTTGTGCTGAAGTCTGTTTCAACTTTGAACAGTGTTTCTCTTTAGATGTTGTTCGCGCGAGGTTTTCAGAAGCTAACGACCAGGCTTTGCAGAGATACTGGTTGTAATTAGGGGTTAAGTTTAGGTAGAGGTTCAACAAACCTAAGAACAACTACTGGGGTTAGGTCAGGTTGGGTTCAGGTAAAAAAAAAAGGGAAAGCAGACTTTAACAAAACGCTGGTATGCTGGGAATTGCAAATAATTGTTTCCAAACTGAAAGTCACAATTAGGAAGAACAGCACAAACTTAAAAAAAATAATGCAGTTATTGGTCATTGTGTGGCAGGCATTGGTGACCTATTTTTATTTGTATTTCTTTTATTCATCCTCGGAAGTTTCAAGCAAGTTTCTGAAAATTCCCAGCATCACAAAATATGTAAATACTGTGAATCAATACAATTTCAACTGTACTAATCAATTCATTAACTGGATTAAAATAACGTTTTGGAGATTGAAAGGTCATGTTGTCTTGACACCACCACCTTTAACCCCCTACAGACCAACTGTAACTCGTATACACGGGCTTTTATTTTATAAATATACCGGAAATCATTCCTCACCAAACATCACAAGCTGCTTAAAACAAACACAACACCAGTTTGACGTCACACAGGGAGCCTGGTTCGGTTTGCTGTCATCGACGTAGAAGGGAAGGGCATGACATGGATCAAAATTTTCCGATGTATAATAATTTATGCGTCGTAGCTTGTTAAAATTTGTTTTTTTGTTGCTGTTTCTATGTACCACATTAGCGGTTTATTTCGTTTTGACATATTGAACAACCAGTGGCTAGCATACCGGCTGCCTATCTTGTAGCTTACTGTAACTGTAACTGTCAAAGGTAACCGTTAACATTAGCTAGCTAACGCTAATTCAAACAGAAAGCTTCCGCATGGCGTTAATCCTATTTACGAGGTCTCGGGCACCTTTAGTGAAAACCTCTAGGTCGTTAAAAAATGAATTCAAGAAAGGTAAAGGTAAGGTTTCTATGTTTCTATTTTTGGTACTGCCTAGCTAGTTAGCTAACTCACTGTTTATTATGTCTAAATGGCTAAGTAACAAAGCTAACATGTAACTTAGCATAAAGGGGAGTCATGTATTCACAGAGGCAGGTGCTGCTAGTGTGGCCCTGTTTGGGCTTTTCAGGAAGATGGTGGATGACTCAAGGTGACAGGATAACTAAGCAGGCCACTTAAATTGTCTGTTATGTATTATTAAGCTACAAACCAGTTAATTCCTAGTAGACGGGTTGTACTGAATTAAAGGTTTAGTGTTGGCATTACTGCTCGATACTCCGCACCTTTTCTGATGATAATTCAGTAAAGGAGCCAAACATGATTTGGGATTCCGGTTATGTGAGGACACGCGCCCCCCTTTTCTCACTGCAGAGGGAGGATGCTGGCTGTGTATGGCAGCCAGGTCCCCCCTTCTGTTTGTTCAGCATCCACAAGACCCGGATCTAAAACAAAACGTGTTCAGTTTTGGGATTTATGACGACTGAGGCTATATGCTGTGCTATCTATGAACCCAAATGCCTTGTTTTGAGACCCTGAATTGCAGGTCCTCTGATTGGTCTGTTAACTGTTTGGACCAGGAAGTGAAATATTAAGCCACAGGAATGTTGAATGTTGCAAATGCAGAGCACTGTGATGTTGTGTTTTTTCCAGACTTCGACTGGTTACTAACATTTAACTTTTGGTTAATTACACAATGCATATCTCACCTTTTTTGAATATATATATATGCAATTCTTTATACGTCAGGGTCAACATTAATCTCAAAGCCACATTACCTTTTGTAGTGTTATTCAGTTATCAGAGCTCAAAAGTATTTCACTTTGACTGTCCAACATCCCAAAAACACCCCCACAAAGTATTATTCACTTTATGATATGATACAGATCCCGCACTTTCAATTTGTGAAGCTGCAACCAGCAAATAGTTGGTGTTAAAACATTTATTATCAGAATAAGTATTCTAATTTTTGCAATATTAGTCAATATGACCACGTTTCTGATAAGCAGGCATTAAGGTCAAATGTCTTGTTGCACGTTTTTATTTGTTAAAAATAAATAGGCGTACCACAGCTGTCAGTGAGTTGTATATATTAGAGCACAATGCTACTTAAGGATGTAGTTTTGCTCTCTATGTCTCTTAGTTGGTGCATTAAAGCAGCGCTTATAAATAAATCAGGCGGTCATGAAGGGAATTTGTCTGTCTGCACCGGCCAGACAGTGCTATTGGCTTTAGGCCCAGACTATCAGACAAATTGTGGCGCTTCCACAAGGAAAGGTCAATGCCTGTTATAACTCCACCTGAGACACGCTGATCTTATTTTTCCCATTCTGTTTCCCCACTTCATAATCCCTTATGAGTACAATCATATCTTGCTTGTAGATATCCCACAGATTAATAGCAAGCAGTCCCTGGAGTGGACATTGACCAATGGGCTTTTAGGTCCTGCGCTGACTCCTGAACATTGACCAGTATGCAGTCTTAGCAACGTGGATTTGTAACAGTCTACAATCAAATGTTGCAAGGTCAGAAGCAGTAAAGTTTATAGCCTTGTCTTAACTAAGCATCAATAAACTAGTGGAGAAACTCTAACGTTTCTGTTGTGATAAAGAGAGGATATTCATGCACCGGTATAAGTGTCCTAATAGTGGTTGTGAGGACGCATGTCAGCAATATGGAGCAGGGATTTATTCAGTTATTTAGAGCGTTTAGTCACATTATGTGGTGAGACCACTCATTCAAACTCAGTTCACACACTGAGAAGCCTGAAAATGGGTTTCAGTTGTAGGGGTGGGAGTCTACAGACGCCTCCTGATACAATATCATCACAATACATATGCCACAAGAGGATATTATTGCGATTTTCAACATATTGCAACATTCCCGGATAAACATTGCAATTTATAACCTTTTTTCCAACTTCTAATTTTTCCATTCATTTCTCAGTTTGTTCATAACACTTCAATTTTGTTGCTGCAAAATGGGATTGTCGAGCAGATAAACTGACAACAGAAATATTATAAAAGATCGATACTTGGCCTCTGTGTATCAATACAGTATTGCCACTGATTTCCATTGTAAATATTGTTATTTTACATGATGTTACATGTCTGAAAATGTGCTCGATATTTGACTTTGACTACAAATCCTAAATGCAACACACCTGTATCATGGTTTGTAACCAGTTACTATTTTTTTTAGTTTAGTTCCTGACAAATAAATGAATAAATATTAATAGAGGAAGCAAGTTCAACATTCTTATAATGGCCATGTATTTAGCGTAGGGCTGGCCGATATGGAGAAAATCAAATACCACAATATTCTTGACCAAATACTTGATGTCGACATTGTTGCAATATTTTAGGATTGACTTGCTTCCACATAACATGTTTACAGGGAGATTTGAAATGAAGAATTCCATCACTTTACTTTAATATAGCCTTTAAAACCAAGACAAGACAACACTTATGCCATATTACAATATGACAATATGTAGTCCCATATATCAATATAGATGTCATGCCCAGCTCTAATTTAGCAAACAAAATTGTATTATTTGGTGTTCTAGATCCAATGTAAGAAACATCTGTGATGAGAGTTGTCTAGTTTATCGATTATGTCTCCCTACCAACAGTCATGTTCTCTTGCCGGTATCTTTTCATTCAGACTTATACACGTGAGCTCATACTTTAAACGAAACGTCTATTTTATATCAGATCCAATATATTGCTAGATTCAGGCGATAACTTGTAAAAAAAAAACCACAATGTATGGAGTGTTTTTGTGCAAGACAGATGTATTTGTGTTAGAACAGCTGAGACCGAAAGGTACAACCAACGTGTTGAACTGGCTCCAGGCCGCACATGTACTCATGAGGAAAGGTTTTAGCACCTCATTCAGACGGCTGCAGGCTGCGGGTCACACATGAGTCAGCTGTTGTAGGTCAAATCAAGCAGGCAGGGCATAGTCATGACCTTCCAAAGCCAGATCTAGTTGAGTTTTAAAGTGAGACCAGATCCAAAGGGGATCCAGACTAAAACCCTAGTATTTAAAGACCTACCAACACCAACATGGCAAATCAATACTATAGATTACTTTGCAAATGCAACAGCAATGCGTAAAAAGTCAACAAAGATACAGATGTGTCTGTGAAAGTATTTATTCATCAATATTGAAGTTGTGCAGAGAATGAGAAAAGATAGGAGGGTTGGGACATAAATCGTAAATCATAAATCATATATGATATTTAGTAAACGTACTTGGTTTTCTAGAGAATCGTGTTTGCTGGAATTTTTTTTAGATTGATGAGCAGGAGTCTTAAGTCTCTATTCGGCATTTATATTTTGGGCATTTCCTAGGCGACAGATGAAGACATGAAAGGAGAGAGGGGGGGATGACATGCAACAAAGGGCCGCAGGTTGGAGTCGAACCCTGGCCCGCTGGTCTGAGGAGTAAACCTCTATATGTGGGCGCCCGCTCCGCCAACTGAGCTACCCAGGCGCCCCTGTTCTGCAAGTTTGTGGCTACACAGGAAGAAATGGCCATGTTGCCTAAGAAATGGAGAATTAAATTGTGTAAAAAAAGTGAAGTGAAGTGAACCAACCGAAAAGCACACTAAAATAAATGCAACACCAGTCAAAATAATCCCAATTAGATATGTTCCTGATATGGTGCAGCCCTAGTGTCTGTGTGAAGAAAATGTATTTTCTGTATTCTCTCGTAGTAATGGGATTCCAAATGGTTGTGCAACCTCAAAACCCAAACTGTAAAAAGCAAACAAAAGAAAATACCCAACTGCAAATACAGTTGGTCTAGGGTTATGTTATCTAGTGTATTTCCAGGGGTTTCTTTCTGTCGTTCGCTCAGCCACAAAGGTGACACTGTTCCAGTAAACTCTGAATCCTCCTGGCTGCCGGCCGCTGTCCGTCATGTTCAGCCAGGCCTTGCTGGATTCACTCCAGCCGGCCATGTGACAGCCAGAGGAGTGGGCGTGGTTAGCCCGTGCGCTCTGACGTGATTGGTTGGAAGTGTCTCCCCACTCGCCTTCTCTGATAGTGGGCTGTGGGGTTGTAGGCCTCACTGAGGGTGTGAATGAATATCCTGGCCTCTCGGAAAGATCAGTAGGATAATACATTTCATTTGTTTGCCAGAGATCTGTGTGTGTGTTTTTGCATCAAAATATGCATAAAATATGAAAAGAATGCATGTAAAGTCAAGCCTATGTTTCATAGTGAATGTATTAATAACAGCATCCTACTATATTTTCTATAAATAATAGCATAGAAACAAAATTTCACAATTTCACTGTGGATTTGTGACGTTCAATGAATGCAACATCTTTCCATAAGTCAATGAGTGTTTGCGTTAAATAATGGCGATTTCAGTATTGGCCAAAGTAATGCTGATTATGATTTTTTTTTCCATAAGCGAGCAGCCCCATGCTGCATTCATCTACTGTATGTTGCATTTTACTGCTGTGTGGTTTTGCTCCGGGTCTCTGAGTTCAATAATAAAGTTTCATTTATGTGTCCAACCAGTCAGAACCTGCAGTCAGCTGCTGCTGTGTGATTTGCTCCTTTGCTCATCAACAGCAGTTGATGAAATCCCCGAGTGTGCTCTCTGTGTGTTTGTGTCCCATGTGTCTAATGGCAGATTATCAGAACACAGCTGCTCATGTTTTCTTTTCTTTTTTTCTTTGTCTTCCTTTCAGGAAAAGCACAAGATGGTCCCTGTTTCAACTGCACAGCACTCAGACTCTCCAGTCAAAAGTAAGCCAATAAAATCTGGGGCTTCCACAGTGTCTATATTTTTCTGCAAACATCTGAAAGTAATTTATATAATAGGTCTTTAAAGCATTGTGGTGTCTTTGATGGTGCTTTAATTTTAGAGACCAGCCCCTGTTTAAGCCTGATTGTAATTTTGGGCACTCTGTGCCCCATGTCTTATCTTAAATCTAACCATATCTTGTTTTGTTTTTTTGCAAATGCCAACGTTACTTGCATTTGGACTTGTGCTTCTCCACTGTTGCATGCAACACTTACAGTAGTACATTACACCTTTTACATGTCCAAACATCATTTCAATAGATTGCCTTGTGGCTTCTTGGTTGCTGCTTTGATGCTAGAAACACATCCACATTTTCTTAGAGGTCTCTAGGTTTTTGTTGCTTCCAAGTAAAGGTCTTGAAACATGCATACACACTTATTTTTTATAATGTACAGAGACAGTTAGTGCTGGTTCTATTTACATTTTTTTTGTGGTACACCTAATTGCATTTGAGGGGACATTTCAAAACCATTTTGCAACAATTGTAGCAAAATAAATGTGAATTGCCGAAACCGAGCGCCAGAAATGACAAAAAAGAGCATCCCAACGTTGATTAAAGGATCAAACTAACTAAAAGACCTTTCTCACAACTTTTTGGGGAGTTTTATCTTTAAGCTCTTTGAGTGATATTTATGTCTGCTGCTCTAGCCTTTCCAATGTTCTAGACACAGATATGGTGATAATCTTACTTCAAAATATTTCATATCACTATATTATTTATTGAAAAACATCACATTTTCTTGAGAGAGGAATGCTTAACCCCGATCACATAAGTCTTCCACAAACCGAGGTAAAACCCTGAATTTTATTCCAATCTTTTATGTCCCCCTAAGACTAAGCTCTTCATCCTGTTGTCTTGTTAGACTTGATGGGCTCCGACTTGGCAGTGTGGCCCAGGTCTCGTCATCCGGTCCTTCCCTTCCTTTGTCAGACGGATATGTGGGCCCCTACCACAGCCTGGACTTTCAGCGCCTCTACTGTGGTTTTTTGTTGGGGGCCCCCTCTTCGCTGCACCCCGCGATCACAGCGGGGGCCCAGTGGACACTAGCACGACCAAGGGACGCCTGCGCCGTTAGGTGGATACACACCTCCAGCAGGAGATGGGACGACTCCAAGGTGGAGAAGTCCCTGCGTTCGCTAAAGGACAAGAAGAAGAAGCTCGAGGAGGGAGGGCCGGTGTACAGCCCGACGCTGGACGCACCTGTGAGACGGACAGTCCGGCAGTGGGTCGTAGATGAAGTCAAGCACTACTACCACGGCTTCAGGCTGCTGTGGATCGATACCACCATCGCTGGGCGGATGCTGTGGAGGGTGCTGAACGGACACCCCCTGTCCCGCCGCGAGAGGAGACAGGTGAGCACCGCAGGGAAGAGATATGCATAGTATCCTGTATAGTGCTGCCCAATTATTTGTAATTTTATCAAATTCGCTATATTGACTAGTATATCAACAATATTTGTTAACCCTCATGTTGTCCTCGGGTCAAATTGACCCGTTTCTGCATCAATGTTCTTTTTAATTCCCCAAAATAACATGATTGATTCCACACAACGCTCTTTGCCAAGTACAAATCTCTACTTTCTTTAATTTTGGGGCGTCTTATTCAATTTTATAGCATTTACAAAAAATTCAAGTGCTTTTGAAATAGTACTGAGTGAAAGTTGACATATTCCAGTCTGGGATTATGCATCAACATCCATTACTTTAATTTTAGTCTAAATAATTCCTAGTTTCTGCTTTTCTAACTTAAACATTAGTATAATTTTCCTTAAAATGAGATTTATTTATAAATTAAAAAAAAAATAACTGTGAAACTAAAGTTAATAAATTAGTGTCACGTAGTCTTAAATTTAAAAAAAAGAGTGACAAACATTGAAAAAAGGGACAAAAGGCCTCAACAAAAGTGTTGATTTTCAATTTTGACAAGACGACAACACAAGGGATCAAAATTTTCTTATCAAAAAGATAAGAAAAACCTCTGAAAAACCTAAAAAAAAAATGATTCAAGAGGAGTTAAAATCAAGAGATTAAAAATGCATCTTCAGGTTGGATTTAAAACTGGTTATTGTTTTACATGATTTGATATGTTTTTTTTTTTTACTTTTAAACTCTGGAATTCCCTTCTTTTTGGGGGCTCCAACAGAAAAGGCTTGGCCCAGTCTGGTTTTAAGGCGTGCCTGGGGGATGACGAGGAGTTGTCGGGTTGTAGACCTGACTGAGGGCCCTGGTGGTAGAGGAAGTCGACATGGTATCAGAAATATACGGAGGGGCTTGATCATGGAGTGCTTTAAAACAAATAGTAAAACTTTTAAATCGATTGTAAATTTCACCGGGAGCCTATGAAGCCCAGCTAAGACGGGAGTTATGTGGTCCTACTTTTTTGTGCCAGTGATTAGTCTTGGAGCAGCATTCTGGACGTATGTATATTCTATATGTCAGCCGGTGTTTCCATTGGAAAAAAAAGCGTTTTGTTCCACTCTCACTACAAAGCGGATAACCAGCATGGGTTTAGAGATCAGAGATGAAACGTGCACGGTTTAAGTCCCGCAGCCCAGACATCTTGTTCTATCCACAGCTTCTCAGTCCTAATGGGATCAATTAGAGAAATTGGCTGCACGCTGAGTGTTTACCCAACTGCCGTTCAGCAGATTGGCGATTAAAGCTCTTTAGGAAGAAGCTTAATGTGTTCCATCTTTGATTAGAGAACTCTTATTTAACTTCTCCTATCCCCAACGGTTCTCAAAATTGTTTCAGCCCTTGTGGTTTTTCACAACAGGATCTCTTGAAGTAGAAAAAAAAAGCAAAAGGATGAGGATACAATGGCTATGCTACACAATGAAATATCTTGTTAAAATGACGCTGAAACGTGTCAAATTGAAGCAATATCTTTCTTTGGTTATACAGTGTTTCTGGTACAATCTCCATAAACACTGTTTACTTTAAAATATTGTAGGATTTGCTGTAAACTGCTGTGGAAACAGAAGTTTAGATTCATTATTTTACCTCTTTTGCAAGTAGTGAAGTAATCAAACCGTTCTGAATGCTCCTGCAGTCTGACGTTCAGAGAGGCCGTCTGGATTGAGGCCAAGTGCCACTGCAGCACTCTGATGCAGGTGCTGGCACACGGGTCATTTCAGGTCACACGTACTGTTACCATGTCCCTCAGTAGTACAGGATGGTACAGGATGGGCTGGGTAACACTCTTTAGGCACTGACCGAACTGCCTCTTTAGTATCAAGTAGAGATGTTCCGATACGAGTAGTGGTATTGCCTCAGATACGGCCAAAAACGCTGGTATCAGGAAGAATTAGAGTTTATGCACTGATCCTGTATCACGTAATAAATCCCTAAAGAAAATCTATTTTAAAGTAGTTCAGCTATGTACTTTTTCTGTGATAACTGACATAATAAAAGAAAGTTCTACGGCATTCATTGTTTGTGTTTGACCTGAGAAAGTTTAACCTAAACAAAAATAGAAATCCTATCACATCCATACAGGGAGAGTAGTGTACAGCTGTTAAATCATAAGATATATATATATGATACACCGGTAACGGATCAGTACTGTGTATTGGCCGATACACAAGTTCAGGTATCAGGATTGGTATCCGGAATGAAAAAAAACGGTATCGAACTATCTCTATTATGGAGTATCAAAAAATGCCTTAGAAATACCAAATTCCTTTACCTCAGGAGTAAGTCTCATCAGCGTCAGTGAGCCAATGAGCATGCAATATGCTTCTACCAAATTCTCATAAAGTCTGTGATTGGCAGTCTACCGTTACACGTCGCAGAGACACGCAGGAAAAACTCTGTTACACATCTGGGCTCACGAAGTAGGAGCTGAAGAATAAATAAAACAATTGGTGCCGTAATGTTGTCATTTCTGTTTATTTTATAACATTGGTATCCAAAAAGTATTGTTTAAGAACCGGTAACAAAATCACGGTAACTATACATGTCTGGCCCTTATTGTGATTCTCATTTGTAGTGTGTGTTGTAACAGTGGAATTAGAGCCTTAATGCAGTGCTAATAGCTGCTGGTCAGTGCTGATGATGACCACCGTTTCCCCACCATTACACCACACCACCAGCCCATCTGCACCTTTTCAAATGCAGCGGACTCCCTCGGAGCGCCTGTCCCGAGCCCATCTACATCCCATTCATCTAACCTGGACTGGCTGTGCCTCCTAAATCTCCCCCCTTTCATATTCACTTACAATTCTCAGGCATCCGTTTTAAGGTTCCTTCTATTTTAATCCGTCACCCCCACTCCTTTGATGTGGAACTCTGGGAGATGATATACATGTCAATGGGGCTGCGGACAAAGGCCTTTTCACTCAGACTGGCCTAAATCCTTCACCCTCCTGGTCTGCTGACATGTAGGTGGAGAGGGTGGAGAAAGGACTCGTGTTTTGGACTTCTCCCCTCAGAGCCATTTCTGTAGATGGCTGGTTGGAATTGTGTCCCTGGACAGTCAGTAAGGCCCAGTTGGACAGCCGTACAATGAAGTGGACTAGAGTTAGCCTGGTTCCTCCAAACTCTGAGGATTGTCCAGGTTTGGGCTTAACAAACGTGCTTCCTGCTGGCTCAAGGGGACATTTGCTGGGCCTTGTGAGGCAGAATGTTCACTTTGGTCTACAGCTCAATGCAAAAATAACAAACCAATGAATTAGAAGGTTTCTGTTGCCCCGGGGATGTATGGGGACAGGGTTAAAAGTGCTGACTGCTGGAACTAGAGGGATGGAGCAGGGCGATTGTACCAAGAGACAAAAGAAGATGAGGTAAACAGTTTCACAGGGTTCCCTGTTGGCTTTTCCTCACACTGCTGCTCTCTGCTGGAGGCATGCTCAAGCTGCTGATCTTCATTGTGGAAAATCCAAAACACAATCCGACACTGGCTTAGGTGGTCAACAAATGAATGGGAATAAAGGCTGCACAATATGAGGAATATATACGACAATGTTGTTTAATAATGCAAAAAATATACTCGGTAAACTTTGTTCGGCTGCTTTCAAAATTCTGCTAAAATACTAATTGCTTGAATAAAAAAACTATTTCCTACATTCTCTTATTGACCAAATTGAACATTGATTTGAAGATAAAAGGCCCTAAAAACAAAAGAGTGACATGTTAAAATGCTGCTGGTAAAATCTCTTTCACGTTATGTTGTCGCGATGTGATTAATGTGCCAGTGAAAATCATTGTAGTTATAACAATACCAAACAGGATATATTATGCAGCCCTGATGTGAACAATACCAGCCATTGGTATTGGACATATAGACACACACATGTCTTACAAGTTCATATATTCTCTAATTCCCTAGTTTCTCAGAACGTGTGCCGACGTCTTCCGACTCCTTCCCTTCCTGGTGTTCATCATCGTCCCCTTCATGGAGTTCCTGCTCCCCGTAGCTCTGAAACTCTTCCCCAACATGCTGCCGTCCACCTTCGAGACAAAGTCAAAGAAGGTAACCAAAGCTTTGAAGTGAAGCGGCATGATGCAAGACGCATACAATCAATGTTGCAGATCATTTTGATGCAAGTAGTAGGTGCAAATCGAAGCTGTAGTCCAATGTCGGGTCTACATTGTTTGCCGATGGGATTTGACGCAGTAGCTCAAATATATCATAATAGTTTTGATAAAAAAAATAGCTGCATAGTCATCTTTTTCTGTCATTCGACTAGTTCACTGATCTACAAATTGGTTTTGCAAAAAATATTTTGGGACTTTATCCAATTATTCCTCAGATTGATGTTTTCTAAATAATAATAATAGTAAAATAGTCTCCCTTGTTGCAGTACAGTGGGAATACATTTACATTCTTTGTAAAAAAAAAAGAAAAAAAGAAATGTTATATAATCCTCATCTGTTTGGCAATGCTTATAATTATAACTATATTCAAAAACATTCTATAAATATTTAATTATTAATTGCAATATAACATTTCATATGAATAATGGCAAATAGATATGTTTATTTTCATCACATGGTTATTATTATTCATGAAAACAGAATGCTCAACACAATGTCATTTAATAATAGTTGTCAATTATTTGATCAAAACGTTGAATTTGTGGCGTTTCAGGAGGAGAGGTTGAAAACGGAGCTGAGAGTCAAACTGGAGATGGCCAAGTTCTTGCAGGACACCATCGAGGAGATCGCCCTGCGGAACAAGGCTGCCCAGGGGAACGTGACCGAGGAGTTCTCCACCTTCTTCCAGAAGGTCGGTGTCTAGTGTTCACAGAGGCAGGCATTCATGGAATGAGCTAAAACAGGCTCGGTAGTGCCCTCTGGTGGTGGAAACAATCAAATGTTTCCACCACTCAGCAGTAGCTCATTTAAACTATGATAATTGCATTCATTCGAATAACTCCATTTTACGCAATTTTAAATAAAGGTAGAATCATTTTTGCTTTTAAGATAAGATAAAACTTGATTCATCCCTAGAGAAATTGTGGCACTGCAGTATAAAGGTGGAAAGAGTGCAAATACAACAATATATATATATATATATATATATATATATATATATATATATATATATATATATATATATATATATATATATATATATATATATATACTTGAAGACACAGTGAAGTTATAATTTAATATTTCCTGTAGATGAGAAGTGACAGAAAATGTAGGGGTCTCAGTTAGAGAATCTGTTGTAATCTCAGCTCATGTTGTAGAAGGGGTTTCCCCAGGAAGTTGTCCGGTCTGGTGGCAAGTGTCTTTTTTTAAATTATTTTCTACAAGGCCCTGTTCCATTATCTTTATCGTGACTGTTATTGCCACAGCCTACCAAGAGCCTGGGTCTGTCCCAGGTTTCTCCTGATGAGTTTTTCCTCATCACTCACTAAATTGTGGGGGAATTAGTGGAATTGTTGGGTCTTTGTAAATTATAGAGTGTGGTCTAGACCTACTCTATCTGTAAAGTGTCTTGAGATAACTCTTGTTATGAATTGATACTATAAATACAATTTAATTGAATTAAGTTGGTGCTAAAAGCTAACTGGAAATTAAAAAATACGATTATGTTTAAGTTTCAACTTAGTCCTGGTGGGCCACCGGGCTTGCTACACACTGGGGGAAACATGAAAATCTGGTTTGCTTTAGCTTTCAGATTCCTTCGTTAACAACTATTTACAACTCACCAACTTTAACACGCTTGTAGATCCGGAACTCCGGGGAACGTCCCAGTAATGAGCAGATCATCAAATTCTCCAAACTGTTTGAGGACGAGCTGACTCTGGACAACCTGACCCGGCCTCAGCTAGTGGCTCTCTGCCGCCTCCTGGAGCTCCAGTCGATAGGGACCAACAACTTCCTCCGCTTCCAGCTCATCATGAAGCTCAGGAACATCCGGGCAGATGACAAGGTATCAAGCTCTGTGCAACAGTTGAAGTAGAAAACTACCACATTTCTCCTTTTCATTCTCCGAATTAAACAGACCGCTACACTTTCATTCGGACTAAAATCAGAAATTGGTTTGAGGTAATAGATACAGCACAGTACATCAAATGTAAGTTGGTTGGTCATTAGAAGCTCTGTGCACTCTGTTGATCCAGCTGATAGCCGAGGAAGGGGTGGAGAGTCTGAACGTGAACGAGGTGCAGGCAGCGTGTCGCGTCAGAGGGATGAGATCTCTAGGAGTCACAGAGGAACGACTGAGAGAACAGCTCGCCCAGGTAACCACAGCAAGCAAGATTCAGCTCTATTGCACGTGTGCATTCATTTTGCTCAGTTACAGAACTTAAATGTTATTGTCTTGTCCCATTTATGTGTGTCTTCTTTAGTGCATTACATTTAAGTCTTCACTGTAAAAGGGCATACTTACATTTTTGATTTGGAGCTAGGGTTGGGCAATATATAATATTATATCAATAATGGGGCCAGTGTTGTCTTTTCCTGGGTTTGAAGGCTTCATAACTCTAAAGCAATATCATTTTCTGAACTTAGCAGACTGTTCTAGATGTTCTTTTATTTGCCTTAACACACTTAGTCACTATATCCACATTCCTCGTGATTATTTATCACAAATCTTATTGTGTAAATATTTTATGAAAGTCGCCGCAAAATAGTAAAGCAATGGTGTCACTGTAAAGACTTACAAAGTATATGCATTATTAAACATAGTCAAAAGTAAAGTACACATGTACAATCAAGTCTAACCTGTTTGGGGTCTGAGAGGAGATCTTTATATCTGCACTGTAACGGCTAAAAACTGGAATATGTTTCTATTCTCTATTCATCATGTCATTCACAGAGGTTATGTGGACTCAAACGATATTGTTATGGAAGTTTAGGGAGATTTGTAATGGTCTTACTGTTGTCCGTGTTGGATCACATGTCTGCCCTAACCTCCGTCATGCCATGCTGGCTCCCGTAGTGGCTGGAGCTGCATCTGAACCAGCAGATCCCCACGTCCCTGCTGCTGCTGTCCCGGGCCATGTTCCTCCCCGACACGCTTTCCCCCGCCGACCAACTGAAGACCACACTGCAGACGCTGCCCGAGATGGTGGTATGTGGGAGATGATAGTATAGGGAGACGTATGTAGCATAGATCCATGCTACACCCCACAGCATTTAAAACTAATTTGCAATGCATGTCCCTAGAAGGGCCTTTTATCTTTACAATATTCTAAATTGATGTTTTACAAAATGTTTCTGTTCATTTTTTACATTTATTTTAGTTTATTTCGATCCCATAAATACATAGCATCACAAACCTAACATAAATGGTTAAAAAAGAAAAGAAAAAAGTGTTCCCTTAATTCATACAGTGTCATCTTAACAGAATCAGAATCTTATAAATTGAATTTAATGTATTATTACATTTCTAAATGTTACTGTATATATTGCATATTTCATGCAGAAGATATGAAACAAAACTAAATAAATAAAATAGACAAAACAAAATACATGTCCATGCAAATACACACACACGCCTTACTTTTATATTACCACTGATTAGTTGTACTTGTTAAGTTGCAATGTGAGAGGCAGATATTTTGGTCCTCTACTTTACTCTGTCCCACTCTCTCCTCTCTAGACGATGGAGGCCCAGTTGATGGTGGCAGAGATGGAGCTCTCCAAGGTGGACAACAAGGCCAAGGTGGAGACCACGCTGCAGGAGGAGGCGGCTATACGCCAGGACAACAAGGATCGGGAGAATGAGAGGCGGGCCGACGCTGCGGAGAAGGCTGCAAGGGTAACCTGTGATTTGATGTGATGTGTTTTTTTTTTTTTTTACAGTTTGAGACAAAATTTGAGAATCTTTGACAAAAATGTGTCTTGACTGACTGAGGCCTCAACATAATCATGAACCCGATATTGTGAATGGTTTAATACACATGTGTCAAACTCAAGCACCAAAGGGCCGCGGGTCGGATTCAAACCCGGGCCGCCGCCAAGGACTCAGCCTACCTCAACACTGTACCGGGTGAGCTTGAGGTCGCCCCAAACCTGACACTTTTTGATACTTGTGGGCCTGTTGGAGTTTGTAACTTTCAAAATGTTTCGTTTTGACTCAAATATTTTCATTTTTCCTGTACAGTCCAAATATTGGTTTTATTAACTACTCATAATCGGTATTGGTATTGGCCTTGAAAAACGACTAAATGCATGTAGATCTATGTCTATGTTACCCTACAGATACTAAGGTGGTCTCCTTCCACTTTCATTACTTAATTGAGTCAGTTGCCTCATCACTGTCCTCTACAGGAGGGGGAGTTGGAGTTTGAAGCCGAGCCTGTTAAAGCTGACGTGGCTGCACATTCAGAGACGCTGAGGGACCCAGCACCGGTCATAGAAGGAATCAAGGTAAATGCTCCAAAACATGCAGCTGTGAGATCAGTAGTTTTCTGTACAATGCTCTTTTGTTTGCACTTAGTTGCAACTCTGACATGGACGTTTCTCATTTTATAATTTGTAAACTTATAAAGAACCCCTACTTTTCTACATGTATTTTTATGGACCAGTATTTGAAAAAAATAAAGAATAAACAACAAACTCAGAGATATGTACTATATTGAATACTTTTTTTTGCATTTCAATAAATGTATGGGCCATGTTGCATACAACATATAATATCATATCTTTGAATTTGTTTTGTATTTTTACTTGTACTTACTTGGTCATTAAGTTAATGCCTAGACGTCATTTGCTTTTAACATAACATAGCAAAGAATGTTTTTTGTAACAGAAATGTAAACTCATATCACAAAATTTTATTGTAACTCTTTCCCTAATGGAACATTAATGTTGATATTTTGTGTGGACACGTTTTCTGTCCGCTAGCTGTATTTTTTTTTAAATGTTTTTCTCACTCACTTGTTGCTACGTTTTCCTCTGCGTCTTCTGTACCTCACAGTTTGAACAGTGGCAGACATTCCTGCGCTACCAGGTTAGGTTCAATGATGTCTCCTCCCAAATGACCCTCACATCTATCCCAGTTTATCCCTGCACACACACTCTCTGCTCTTAGTCTTTCTCTGAGCGGGCCCCCCCAAATGAGGGTTACACAGTACTTGCATAGAATTCTGGCATTTTTTAAACTTTCTTCCATCTGCCATTCAACTCTTCAGTTGGAGTGGGAACATAATCGTAGTTACAGGAAATAACCTCTAAAATGCAAGGCCTTTATGGGTGTGATGAGATGAATTTTGACATTCAAGTCAAATGAGGGCATACCACAAAAACTCATTTAGCTTTGTGTAGGCGATCGGTCCTCATATCAAACAATAAAAGAAGCAAGACATATTTCTTATATTCAGTACATATGGCGTTTTTCCATTACATCGTACCTGCTCGACTTTCCTCTGCCCCATCCTCCTTTTTCCATTGCAGATTTTAGTACTGCCTAATGTGTGAGGTGAGTACGCCTGGTCATCATAGCGACACCACAGGAAACTGCTGTGACCTAACGCGACACACACACACACACACACACACACACACACACACACACACACACACACACACACACAAACACAAACACAAACACAAACACAAACACACACACACACAGAACTTTGAAGGTGTGTTGGTTTTGACTCTCGGCATGGGGTCGTCTGCCAGAAGATGAATTAGTTTCAAAAGAAGCTGGAGGAAGCAAAAAAAAACACAGCTGGCTAAACTGCTTAAACACGGCGGGATTGTTCAGGACACCCCCCC